>NC_090877.1:46236075-46238575 GCF_036669935.1 Montipora foliosa | reverse complement strand
GATCCTCGTAACACCATGTCATATTTTTTGTATGGCAGAACTTGTGAACTTTATTGCTCGAACAAACACAACTACAATCAAAATGGCGGGTTAACAATCTGCACATGTTTTCCTAGATGCCACTGCAGATGTGCGCTAGATATTAGAAAAGCATGATATGATGCAATAACCGGAAGTTAGGATAAACTACGACACCTTTGCGATTTATAAATCGCGAAGTTTATAACCTTGCGATTAATAAATCGCAAAGTTGGTAACAATGTGTTATTTATAGATAACACCAAATATAGGGAAAAAGTACTAAATAATATTTTTACATTTGGCGCCCCATACCAACGAGGGCTTCTGATTGGAGCGACACTGTAACAATGATTGACAGGTGAAAAATTCTGGAGCAAATTCTAGCGTGACAAAGACAATAGTGGAAGATGTGGAAGGTTTTGAATCGTGTGTCGAAGCTGAGCGAATTGGGTCTCGGGTTTTACATTAAAAAGGGGACAAGAACTGTCAATGCGCTATCTCTTTTGTATAGATGCCATGGCCGTTTTGCCAACAGGATTCGGAAAAAGCTTAATTTTTCAGATGTTTGTAATCATGTGCGGAGTGCAAAATAAAAGAAAACGAGTTCATCATAATTTCTCCATTTCAAAGCAACATACGCGATCAAGTAAGTGGTTAAGGTAAATTCTATGGGAATGACAGCCTGTGATTAAGTGAAATCTAGACTGCTTGGACGATATCCATCCATACAAATCCTTATAAATATGAAAATCGCTCGAGGCACGTAACAATGCATAGGTCATTATATAAAGAGCTGCTCATATATCGAGCTTGGGTTACCTGTGGTCGAACAGGAACTCTTTGCTACGCAGGCTATCGAGTTTCAATTCTTCAACCTTCTCAGAGGAGGTATTTTATTTCCCACTTCGTATTTCATAGTCTCTAAAAGGTGGCTTATAGGAGAATGGAAGAAACCTTTTATTTTTAGCTCGTAAATTGTGGCAGCGCGCTAGACAGCGATGACCCTTTCACTACATTACATACGTGTGACGTATCACACCACGTGACCTGGATCGGAAAGTTTTCAAAATGGCCGTCAATTGAGTATCAAGAGAAATTTGTAGAAAATTTGGTTTTGCACAAAATATATTTTGAAATGAAACCAAAAAGCTGTGCGAATTCTGTCACCTCAACAACTTGATATTTTCTCGGGGCGGAGTTTGAATTTTTTTTTTTTTTGCAGCGAAACCCAAGCCGTACGTAGTCTTTATTGTGGATACGTGGAGTGAAACTACAGCTACGAGAGTTGTCTTAATAAACCGGTGTCTGATTGTCTCGAAAACAGCTTAGCTTGAGGGACGTATGCAAATTTGCATAGAGTTGTACCAACTCGCGCCACAGTCCTCATTCACAATCAGTCGAGAGGGCTGCCGACACCGAACTATTTATAATTGATGAATATATGCTCGTCTAGCAAAAAAAAAAAGCAAACACGTGTTAGTCGAGGGTTTGTCCACATCAAGCGACATGAAACCGGCCCATCATACCTTATTCCGGGACCAAGTTAGCACCTTGGTTGAATGGTTTGCCAGTTGGAATGAGTGCGAACAGACCATTGCATTGTACACATTTCTAAAGAGAATTTCCACAATTCAGGCACGATTTCTGTCATTGATCTTAGAGCACACGTTTCGCGAGGATTCTTTTGAAGTTCAGGTGATGCAGAGACGTGCCAACGACAAAGATTTCCTGAGCAGTTTGCTGTGTGAAACAAAAGACGTTGCTGTTAAACAGCTCCTTATGCATTTACCACTCCTTAATCCAAGAAATGACGAAGCAAGATACGAATACGTTCATTTGTTACCCAAAATTCTACATCATACGGTGGAACATTCGGTGCATCAAGAGGAGTGCCGTCAACTTTTGTCACTTGCAGTAGTTCATCCTGCCTTCCCTCCTGAGGAGCGGAATGCACTTCACCATTGGTTAAGCCAGCTTGATAAGAGTCTTGGTTTCCAGGAAAGGCAACAAGTTACAAACTCATATATATCGGAAAATCCTGATGTGTTACCTAACACGGGATGTGAGAACCTTGTTCGACAAAATTATCGACGAAGGATGAATGGCTGGCGCAACCAGGCACTTGCTCATGTTGACTCTGGCATTGGCGGGTCATTTGAAGCACCTGTGATGATTTCGAACCATCTTTCGGTCTCAGTCTCTTCAAGAAAAAGCAGGTCAAATTCGCTTACCCCTCCCCCGCCTATGGGAGTGCATGACTCAGTTTTGGAGGATTATGGAGAAAAAAGAGAAATTGAAATTCGTCCGGGCAGGTCCCAGTCGTTTCCAGTTGATCCTCACAGGTTAAGTCACTCACTGTCACCCCAGTCATCACTCGAAAGTGAATTTGATGAAAATGGATGTAGGCAGAGAGGAAGTAGTTTTAATGAAGATGCTCGTCCTGGAATGAAAGATGTAGGCTTATGGTTGAAAAACCTAA
>NC_090877.1:46211075-46213575 GCF_036669935.1 Montipora foliosa | reverse complement strand
AGAGAAAGCTAATTGTGCCGTTTGCCGTTTGAGGCAAACGCGTGATTCTCAGTAATACGTGCAACCGAAGAGATTTGAGCAAGACTTGAGCCATAAGACTCGTTTCCTTCGTCTACAAAATTCGTCATATTGATACATCGTACTCAGTCAGCTGTAAGTGTTCTTTTTGTCAGCAAATCTAAATCTTTTTTGATTTCTGTATTGCAGGTTCATGTTTTGGACTGATTGGGGAAAAGAGCCCAAAATAGAGCGCGCAGAAATGGACGCTTCAAATCGTCAGTCAATTATCCAACAAGACATTCGTACGCCCCTTGGGCTGACAATAGACTACAGCGCTCTTAAAATATATTGGTCAGATGCCATATCAAAATCTATAGATAAGGCAAATTATGATGGCTCAGGCCGTGAGAAGGTATTGAAATCTCCTTCACAATGTTCTTTGGGTCCACCACTTGATTTGACGTTGTACGATAATAAAATATATTGGACAGATTTCGATACAAGTGGGATTCGCTCCGCGAACAAGAATACTGGGAGGCAGTGCCAAAATATTTCAACAAATACAAATGTTCGTTGGGGTATTCGGGCATTTGAACCGAAAAGACAGCAACCTAGACCTGGTAAGTTTGTTGTTGTAAAATACCTAAGTTGTTTTCAGGGACTTCATTCATTTATTTTATTTTAGCGGAACCCCGGCGACACGCCGAAGGCGCGCGCGGAGCCCCATTCGTAAGAAAATATGGTAACCCATCTGTGTGAGGGAATTTTGTTTTGGTCACCGTACGACCGTTCGTCCACTCCCTCCACGTATGCCAATGTAAAACGCTCTGCAACCCGCGTTTTTGGCGGGAACATCTTTGATATTGGACATCCGAGTTATGATTAATTGACACCTGCCAAAACAAGGTATCCGCTGATCAGTATCAAGTTACCATACCGCGGGCTCAGTTTAAAGCTCATCGAGGCCAGTTGTTATTTTTTTAAGTTGAGATACACGCAGCTAAAGCCGAAATATGGGGTCTTTTCGCAGGGCTTTCCGGTTGCCACAGTGACTTTTCACGTCACAAAATTGACTGAATCTTTTTCAGCAATAATTGGTCTTTGATATGGTACCTTATTATATGGCTCTGTCTCACAAGGACTGGGAACTACCAAGTTCACGAATTTGATTGGCTGAAATCGATATTGACCGCGGTCTAGATTTTCCCATCTAGACCGGCATCTATACCGGTAATGTTTTGCGGTGAAAAGATGCAAACTAAAATGCAAAAATATTGAGTATTTTCTTCTACCAATATTTATTTATGGAAGTGCCAAACAGCATGATGACAAAAGAAAGGATGACGAGCAAACTTTGACAGAATTAAGTTCAGCTCATCGCCACTCATCGCCGTTCGCAAGCAAAATGTCAGTTAGTACAAACCAGTTACATTAAACGAATTAAATTGTTCTTGTTTGCCATATAATAAACATCTTATTAACCGAGCTTAGTCAGTCTGTATGCGAGAGTCTTGACCTCGGTCGTGTGTACAGACCTCACTGGGTTCGGTCTGTACTCACGACCTCGGTCAAGATTCTCCCATACAGACCTCCTACTCGGTTAATAAGAGCTAAATAACATTGCTGTTAAAGCTTGTTAAGTGATAAAGTGTTTTAGTGTAAATCCTTCTAATAACAAGGTCTCTTGAAAGTGCTGAAACTGGTTTGAGCCACCTTAACTCTAGTTGCCACTTGGACTATCATCAACGATTGTGATCTTTGTGTTGAATTCGTCCATATCTTGTCGAACTTACAACACTTGAAAGAAAAAAAAAGCAAGCTAACAAAAACTCAATGTCTTGCCGTCATTTTGTCACAGGTGTATCCTTTGTTTCTTGAGTTGTTAGTAACATGTAAGGTAAGTTGATCACAGGCGGCCGCTAAAATCGATGATACTTTCGTTTTGCGATTTTCCTTGTACAACCAAAAGTACAATAGAAAAGCTGAACGTGGCAAAAATCTCCCAAAATGTTTATCGCTGAAAATATCTTTTCATATTCGCGGCGCAAAATTTATAATGTTTTCATGTCGCAAATTTTGTTGCTGGTGGCAAATTGTTTTACTTAAGATCGACACTTCCTAAAAACTTTCTTCTGCTCTTGTTAAAAACTGTATCTCAATATTTATTTACTTTTGCATCAATATTTGTTTTGTATAAAGCAGGCTGACAAAATCTGTACCTTGTTTAGTTCGCGTTTTTGAGCCTTATTAGAATTTTTGGTCCTATGTTGTTTACATCAATTCACATGTTTTGAGGTCTCCCGTCCAGATACTAACCCCGCCAACTAACCTTTTGTCGTGGGAAGCTAAAAGACGCTCAGAGTACACGCTCGCTAAACTTGCTGTAAAAAAGGAGTCGAAGGGAAATTCATGTTCCCTTTTATGTTCTTCAATCTTTCTGCGTTTACTATTTTACTGAAGCACATGTCTTCCCAGGAGGTATTTGCCAAAGACATATACC
>NC_090877.1:46193575-46201075 GCF_036669935.1 Montipora foliosa | reverse complement strand
GAAAATTTGCATTTAGTAACCATTTGCAAGAAATTCATTTGTAACGGAGCTCCGTCTTCGGGCCTGACAACTCTTTTACTATCGCACTTAACCATACGGTTGGGGACTTTCGACTTTAAACTTCGGACCACGGAATTGAACTGAATGTTGACCAAGATATTGTAACTAAAAAATCACTGAATTACTGCAATCGGCTGAAACTCCTGCGAACAAAGTGTAGGCTACCCGTAGCCTCTTGTTCCTTCTGAATGCAAAGTGTACCACCCAAAGGTCTAAATTGTAAAGTAAAGAAAACACCTAAAAAGAAGTTCCTTTTACTTTTTACTTTTTAAAACAAATTGTTTTCTTGGTTTCAGATGTACAGGTTGTTGTAGCTTCACAAATCGAAGATCCTTATGGAATTGCTGTTGATTGGTTGGCGCGCAATTTGTACTGGACTGACCCTAGTACTAACCGGATTGAAGTCAGTCGATTAAATGGAACAGCAAGAAAAGTTCTCATCAGCAAAAATTTGGATACACCCATTGCGATTGCTTTGGATCCATCTCATGGGTAAGCATTTGATTACAGATAGTGTTGTGATGTTTTTGAGAGGGAAACAAGACAAAAGGCAAAAAGTAAGGCATTTGTAGCCAAAAAATAAGTGCCTGATCTCCATTTGAATACTACCGGCAATAGATAATGGTTTTGGTTGGTACAGCAAATGCACAAATTGTCCAATCAACTGAAGAGCGTGTTTGATTTTTCTTTGTGTCAGCTACATGTATTGGATTGCATCGGGAAAGAAACCTAAGATTGAAAGAGCAGAACTTGATGGGAGCCATCGCATTACCTTGGTGAACAGCTCCATAGAATTGCCTGTGGGGATTTCCATTGATATCCATGAACAGACGATTTATTGGACAGATGCTAAATACAACACAATTAATGTTATGAATATGGATGCGAGCAATCGAAAATCAGTGCCGAATACAAGTTCTTCATCCGTAAATTTTACATTCATAACTTCTAATGGCGATAACCTATATTGGACAGACAATTCAAAAGAGCTCATAGAGAGTGTCAATAAACTCACTGGAAAGAACAGAAAAATCATCATTAAAAACCTGAAGGATATAAGGGGATTAAAAGCAGTTAACCTCAGCCTTGATCTTGGTGAGTTCGCTTGATTTTCTTTAGTTACACGTATCCCAACAGGGTAATAACAATTGTTCCATTAGCATCGCTTGTTGGATATGGAACTGGTTGGTAACCAGTCGTGGGCTATTTGCCATCTTTCATACATTATATAGAATAACTCAACAGAATATCGCGCTTCTGATTGGTTAATGACGAATGCATAAATAGGTTATAGGGTGCAATACGGAAGTTGCTATGGAAACAAAGCGATGGAGTGATTTTGTTGAGTATGTAATAAATAAAAAATCTTATGAACTTGCTCGCGCATTTCGTGATTTATGGTCACTCGTGATGTTTTGAAACTTGTGCCCATAAATCCCGAAATGCACTTGGGTTCATACAATAGAAAACGCAATATCCGAGGTCGAAAATTTAATCAGGAATTACTGGCTGGGGCTCAATTATACAGATAGTTAGATGCAACCTAACTTTCACAACATAAGATGGACAAATTCCATAATGGATTTATTCCGATAGAGCTCTACGAACGTCAATTTGCATTTTAAAGAGCTGGCAGTTACAATTCTGTGGCTCGGTGTGACACTTACCGTCAAATATTTTCCGTGAGTGGTCCATCAACCTCATTCTTAGATGCGATGTGGAGTTTTCTGGAAAAAAGCCGAGGCGCTGTTTTGTCGGCTAGTTTCCTCGCAGGCTTTAGGTCGGGAAACATGCTGCTTCTGAAGACGCAATCTTATAGTTTAAAATCGTACGGTTTCAGGGCATTTTCCGTGTGTGCCACTCAGCTTTGGAATGCCCTTCCACAGGAGCTAAGGGTGTGCGATTCTGTAGGTAGTTTTAAGAAATCCCTGAGGGGCTTTTCTTTTCCAAAAGGCTTATTGTTGAGTAAACCTATACTAACTATGAAGGTATGTCAGAGATTGGTCACAATTTTTTGTGAGATTTTATTAAGTTATATTATATTTTGTAAGCCAATTTTCAATTTTTTTCATCGATGTGAAGCGCTTGTGGACTCTTGAGGAATAAGTTTGCTTACGAGCCAAGTGGCTCATTAGGCCGGAGCGTATCCCGGTTTCTGTAGCATGAAGCGACTAGGAGTATTTCTACTCCCCCCTGGATGGGATGCCAGTCCATCGCAGGGTTACCCCCGGCATTTTCGCCGGTACCCATTTATACACCTGGGTGGAGAGAGGCACCGTGAGAGTAAAGGAATAAGCACTATATAAATTAATTGTTGTATTATTGTTATTACTGTTAGTTAGAATTATGTTACTGGAATAAATAATAACTATTAGTAAGAATTATAATTATGTGATGTGATCCCTTTCCCCAACAGGCTGGACTTTTGGTACAACCCACAACGTTCTTAATCTCCTTTTGACATTTCATGATATCGTTGAGTTTCAAAGACTAACATCGGTTTTTTTGCATTAGTAAACACCCGATACAATTTGCAGAAGTCAATTTTTGGATCTTGAACTTTAAGTTGTAATATTATAAGACCGGGCACTTAAAAAAACCAGGACATCTCAGGAATCTGCTTCTCTGAGGTAATAAAATGATGAAAATGTTCCTTTATAGGTTCGAACCCCTGTCAGCAAGATAATGGAGGATGCAGTCACTTGTGTCTGTACAGTCCAACAGGAGTCAATTGCAAGTGTCCCGATGGAATGGAAATGCTTGCGGACAAGAAGAGTTGTGTTTGTAAGTTATTATCATAGTTATTTTTTCCTTGAATCTGGAGACCACATTCTGTGGGTGACAAGTGCAGTGGATGTGTGGGGATTGTACTTCTTGGTCTGCAGTTTGGATAAAGGTGCAAGCAACACTCTCGCTTTTTAATACGATACTATTGGTTTTTTTTCTGGAATCAAGCTTATAAAATCGCCGGCCTCTGCACAATAAAAGTTGATTGAAGTGCTGCCTTTTTAACCAGTGCTTTATATTTGCCAGGGGCATTTCTGTATTTTTCCAGCAAAGAAGACATTAGCAAAATCTCTTTGGATACCAACAATGGAGCAGTGATTCCTTTGGTGAGTGTGAAAGATGCGCGTGCATTGGACTTCAACGTTCAGGAGATGCAAGTTTACTGGACGGATGGGGGCCAAAAGACGATAAGCAGAGCCTTCCTTAATGGCAGCCACATAGAACCGATAATTGAAGTAGACTTGTCATTTCCGGATGGTCTGGCTGTGGACTGGATAGCTAAGAACCTGTATTGGACGGACAAAAGAAATGACCGAATAGAAGTGTCCCGGTTGGATGGGCAACACAGAAAAATGTTGATTTGGAAGGATGTATGGGAACCACATGAACTGGTGCTTGATCCGGTCTCAGGGTAAAATTCTGCTTTTCAAATTAAACCGATAGAAACAAGGAACGATTGGTAGCCGACGTTCTGGTTAAGGAACCTTTTTCTACTCCAATGCATGTTATCTTCCACATTAGCATATCCATAAACGTATAATTTGTATGTTAACTTGCCAGGGGAAGGCGTCTGTTCAATTACAGCCATGCCACTTCTGTTTCATGTAACAGAGACCCCTTGCGGTTCCGTGCTGGAAATTAAGTGAACGATCGGGCAAGCTGAAACTGTAAAATTCCGCGCGATCGAAACCATTACCAGTACGGAAAAATTGCTTGTTTTGGTTTTGACATGTTATGGTTGCCCTATTGGTATTCAAATTATGGGGCAAGCACAACACCTCACTGTTATTTGAAATGGAGGGTCCTTGGAAATTTGAAGATGGGCATTTTTTTCTAACACGAATACTTTTTCAGAAAAAAACTTTCAAACCATTTTGATTACGGTTTAAATTTCTTCTTGCGCAAGAGTGGAGATTTAAAAATGGTCAATTGCACCTGACTGTCTTCACAGGATTCGATTTTTCCCACACTTGGACTAAAATATAAAACGCTTTTGATGGTTAACGTGCACTTTTTTGTAGACATATGTACTGGGTGAACGGTGGAAGAAATTCAACCATAGAAATAGCTGACTTAGATGGATCAAACAGACGCACTTTATTCACCAACCTAATTTCTCCTGCTGGTTTAACAATCGACTCTTCGACCAGATTAATCTTCTGGGCCGATCAAGAAAGGAGGTTGATTGAGTGTGCAAACTTAAATGGAACAAATCGGCGAACAGTCGTGTCAGGGCTGCCAAAGACATTTGCATTGACACAGTTCGAGGATTATATTTATTACGCTGACTTGTCAACAATTTACCGAGTTGACAAAACGAATGGATTGGGTCAGACGCGAATTGAGAGCAATATTGACAATATTATGGACATCCTTGTATTTCACAGGAGCAGACAAGAAGGTATGCAAATAATTTTGTACATAAATATTTAATTTTGTCCATCCGCAGTATCCCATATGGCTAGTTTTCACTGAATCCCAGTCATCCAACGACGTGCGCACTCATGAAATAATTTTTAAGTATTTGTAATTAAAAGCATGCCAATTATAAAGAGCTCAGAGTTTGAAGCAGATTTGGTACCAGAATTGTGTGAGATGGTCAAAAACCGCTGGTTTTCGATAAGATTCAATACAATACTTTTTGTTGTGACACTGGGTATTTAGGATTTAGCGAAAATATTTACATGGTAGCACTGTTGGCGTAGTAGTGAGAGTACTCGCCTCCCACCAATGTGGCACAGGTTCGATTCTCGGCCTGACGCCATAAGACTGAGTGGGTTGAATTTGTGTTGGCTCTCTAGTCTACTTAGAGGGTTCTACTCCGGGTTCTCTGGTCTTGCTCCTTGAGAAAAAACCAGCATACAGCAGCTGATTCCAGCTGGCTGTAAACTGCGCTCTAAGGTCATAAACCACTTTCATAAATGGCGACCACTTTTACATTCTTTTGTCTTTATGTTAATTAGACCTACGGCTCTCCTTTCGAAATAGAAATTCTTTTCAAATTTGCTCGTCGTAGCGAGGCAAGTAAGGCTTATTAGCATTAAAGCAAAAGAATATTTTATTTATCCGCCATTATGAAAGAGGTCTATACATGGCTGTAACATGATAGCGACTGCCAGAGGCGCAAAAGTATGCCTTCTGTTCGACTTTGTTGAGCTGCGTCGTTGCAGTACTTTGCGACGACGACTAGCGAGACATTATAGCCAGTTGTTAATTGCCTATACGTAGAGAGATTTACAACTGTATTCGAAGACAAATAAAGTTTCCGTTATTATTATTATTATTATTATTATTATTATTATTATTATTACTATTATTACTATTATTATTATTATTATTATTATTATTATGATTATTACTTGTTGTTCGTCATTGCGAGCAGAATTTTTTAGGCATTTATAAGAATTGCCGATTTGTTGCCTTGCTTATTAATTGTTCTAGCCAATTCCTGAAAGAAACCCTCGATAAGAACAGTGTATGTGCGTTTTAGCTCTTAATACTACATGCACTCTTGCGTAGTGCTGCAAGGGACGTCTTTACCATTATGCTACTGTAGGTTCCCATGGGTTCTCAACGTTTTTCTTGTAACACCTTTCCTCATGTTTCAGGCTGGAATCCTTGCGCCGCCGACAACAATGGATGTAGCCATCTTTGCTTCGCCAAACCTGATAGCACAAGCGTGTGTTCCTGTCCCACTCACTATGAGTTATCAGATTCAAACAGCCAAACTTGCAAAGGTAAATAAAGGTTTTAAAGGAACTTGAGGGTATTCGTGCCTATCGTTTTAGCAAATCGCCGGAAGTTATAACTTTAGAAAACCACACAGAAGCGGACAAGTATATTAAAAGGGTGTGCTTGGCTTCGTTTTTTCCTCTCATTATTCTTAATTTCCGAAGTTTGTAGGACAGGACAATTTTGTTTGTTTTATCCCGTGGTTCGTTGTGTGTAAGTTATTTCCCTGGCATTTGATTTACGTGGGGTGCATCACGGTTTGTTATTTCGATTACTTCGTTATTCTAAGCTTCGGTATGTCAATCTTTGCTCTACCAGTCTATTACAGGGTTACTGAAACTGTGCCTTACGTATGTTAATTATTGTTCTCTTTTTCAGCTCCAAGTGTCTTTATGTTGTTCAGCACCAAAACCACCATTCATCGAATCTTGATTGACTCTGATGACAATCTCGAGGTGGTTTTGCCTGTGCGAGATTTAGAAGATATCCTTTCCATCGATTATGACATCAAAAGCCACTTAGTTTTCTGGATCGATGGCGGAATCACCAAATCAATCAAATGCGCTTATCAAAATGGAACCAATGTCAAGACCCTCAAGATAAACAGCGGTGCATCGCCGTTTGATCTCGCCATCGACCCCTACGGACAGCAGCTCTATTGGACAGACAGTGTCTTAAATAGCATCAACGTTTACAGTTTGAGGCACAAAACTAATATGGGTGCGGTTTTCAAGAAGGATGATGTGTATCCACGTTCCATAGTGCTTTATCCTGAGAAGGGGTAAGTCTCGCGCCATGCACGGGTACAATTGTTAAGAGAGCACTAAAATAAAAAGCGGCAGTTTATACCAACAGTTTGAGTATTTTTAAAAGTACCTTGGCTGGTCAGGTTTATGCCAGATAGGTAGGGCGTAAACGAGCATAATGAAAACGAAAAGGAATAGAAAGAAGTTCAGAAGAGCATAGTCGCCGAGCTGTAACATTTATCGCAGAAGATTAATCCTTGTGTTTTCTTCGAGGCAACTGCTTGTCATAAGACTGTGAAAATCGTCTTGCTGTATTTTATTTATCTTTTCATAATTTTCGCTCGTTAACTGTAGTTAACAGGCAAGGATTGGGATGTTGTTTTTGGTTAATATCGAATAGCCGTTTTCCGGAAACGCGAATTAAGTTTAATTTCTGTCCGTTTTTAAGTTTGTCCCTGGGTAACTTGGTGGATGAAAGATCTCATTTTTTTACAAACAAGTCCTGAGAGCGATTTTGATTTGATATGCGTTGATTTGCTGATTTCAGTCTACAGTGTCTCCAATTAGTGCTCCAGCGCTAGAAGACTGGACACTTCAATAAAGGAGTAAAAATTGTATCTTGGTGCCATCACTAAATGTAATACCTACTTTACACATTGCAGGGATATGTATTTCACGGATGTGAATCCCCAAAAGAAATCGATTATGCGCGCAACGATGGGAGGTGCATATGAAACGGTGCTTTTCAGTGCCGATTTCCCTGGCGATCTGGCTGTGGATAAACAAGAACAAAAACTATTTTGGACAGACGCTGGACTAAAGAAAATTGAGTTTGGTAATCTTACTGGTATGTTTAACGATTGCCATTGAAATCCTGTTTAAAAATAATTATAAAACGAAAGTTAGGCAATAGAGAAAGAAGGGGATGTGCGAATGTTACAAAAGTTATTTGTCG
>NC_090877.1:46168575-46173575 GCF_036669935.1 Montipora foliosa | reverse complement strand
TTGCTATTAATTTAGGATCAGTAATCTCTTGATGATCTTAATGAGTTTATTGGGCTTGGATGAATCTTTTGCCTTAAGTGATATAAGTTGTCTTATACCCTTCCAAGCATTTTTAACATTACTTTGGTTAGCTTTAAAATAGCTCTGGTAGTAAAGCTTTTTACTAAGTCACAGTAAACCAGTAAGTTTATTCCTGTAGATTTTATATTTGTGATGACTGTATGTAGACTTAGTTCTAATAGGGACGTTAAGCATGCAAGGACGACAACGACGGCTACGAGATCGTTGTCTGAAGATATTATTTCCCGTTACTGCTGCAATAATTTTGTGATTACTCCAAGTCGCTCGGCATGGCCACTAGATAAAAATTTTCAGTCGCCAGATGGCAAATTGTGGTCGCCAAAAATTTTCGCCTGAAAATGCACGTTTTGAACTCTTTTATGGATACAAGAAAGCAACGACCGCGCGGTCTTGTGTATGTGTCAAGCATTATTTTTCGCTTTCGAAAGCGGACATTTTGGAGAGAAAATGTATCCGACCTTGAATGTAATAAACAAATACATCTGCCCTTAGTTTGTTGAAAATTTCAGCCGCGGAAACCGCACCAGTCACCTTCTGCCGCACACAAGCCGCCATGTTGTTACCGTACTACATTCGTCGCACCAGTCCCTTGAATCTCTTTACTGAGTCATTGTTTTTTCGCCCGCAATGCGCATTTTATGAGAAACCGCAAACAAACAAAAACCTGCCGGCTTGCGAAGTTATGGAGGTAGTTAACGGGAAAACTCCTTTCATTTTTATTTAAAAAAACATCGGCAGGATGAAAACGTGTCGCCAGTACTCAATTTTTGGTCGCATTGGCGACCAGGAAGGCGCAATTTCAGACCCAGTTTCCGCTCCCAACTGAGTGGATTCAAAGCTCAGTTCGGCGGTACAGCATTGCACCGTCATCGCACAGGTCATGGGTTCGAATCCTGTTGAAGTCACCTGAATTTTTGTGGGTAGTGCATTGTAAGTGCAGTATCCATCTTGTCATCGGGGCTGTCTGAGTGAGTGAGTGATTGAAAGATTGTAGGCCTGCAGCGCGTGCATGAATTGCGAAACTAATGTAGGATTCTCTTGAATTTCAACAATTGATGTCCATTGTACAGTTATTCTGCTTGGGACCTTTTTTTTCTTTGCAAGAACAACGGTCAACCGCAACAATGCCGCGTAGCCCCTTAGCCTAATTGCACCGTTTGGGGATTCCATCGCTATTCCTGCCAATACAAGAATAAAATATTCGAAGAAAGCCTTTGACAACCAAATGCAAAAAAATAAATCAAGCAAAGAGAAAAACGAAGTTCAAAAAAAGATTGTGCCTTTGTCACGGGGCTTTGGCGGTGGTCTCCCATCCAAGCACTAACTCCATCCGAATGGGCTTAACTTCAGTGGAAGCAAGACCATTTTTTATGAGAGCTTTGTAATCTTAAAGGATACGAGTGACCCAAATCAAATGACATCGATCATAGTAATAGTTCTTTGGGGCATCATTAGCTACTAATTATTAGATATTAGCTACTAGCTACTCTGAAATCCGAGGGTAAACAAAGTTGTATTGTATTGTATTGTATCACCAAAGACCAGATTCGGTCAAACGATTATCCATGGGTAGTTTTCTTTGAGAAGAAGGGGAATTTGTTGAAGGACATGGCTTCAAACAAGTATTGAGTCATCTTTTCTGCAGAAAAAGCTCTGTATTCTGACTCCACTGATTTAATGCGTTGTCCGTTCGAAACAAGAATTTGTCCCAAACATCACACCGTCGAAACTTGCCAAAACACTCCAACATTAAATTAAGTTAAATACAGTAGTTTTTCTGCTCTTTCCTTTCCCAATAGTTGATTGCCTTCGACATTCATATAGATATTCCCACGCCGTTTAGTGTTTGTTTGCATTAGCAATAAAATGGGCGGAACCATCTGTCATCACATTCACTAATTTGGTTAGCAGATTTTGAACGTGTCGGTTACTGAAGATCGTGCAGTCCCTATATCTTTGCTCAATCATCATTCTCTCGCTTGTTTGACCAAAGCAGGCAGTTCAACTAACTCAGAAAGGACTCACTGCGAGCAGTCTACTTGGCCAGGTGTTCTAATGCGTGACATAATTCTGTGTGTCACGCATTGAACAGACAGGTGAATGCAATCTGTGTGTTTTGCCATTTTAACCACTGATCACATTTGGCAGCCATCTGACACAGTGCATTTTCTTACTTAGACTACACTCAAACTCGTTACTTCGTATAAAACAAACTAAACAGGGAAGTTATTTAATATAAGCTTGTAAATCGTAACAATGCATCGTACCCCGTCACTAGTGCATTCTTGTGGCAGCACCCTTTGAAGAACGAAGCATATAATACACACTCTTCGTGAGCAAATAAATGGACGAGTATTCTAAATCTAGCTCCGTTAAAATTGTACCCAAAATACAGTCAAGTATTACCTCACTCTCCACAGACGACAGCAGACAGCTTGAGAGACTCACGTGATGGTCGTTGTTAGTACCCAGTCCTCCGAAAGCAAATTTGCAAAGGAACCTGTAGAAACCAAGTAGGAACCTTGATAAGATCGTGGATCCATTGTAAGACGAAAAGTAAGCAGAAGAACAGACAGAGGAGAGCCACAAGTGTCCTTGTTTTGGCCGCATCAGTTTCATTCGAGTCAAGTTTAATATTTAGTAGCTACAAGTATCCTCATGTATTTCACATATTCTTACGAGGTTCATACTTGCAGGATATCCCAAAAATTCTTTTTGGCCTACAATCTTTCTTTTATAAGATCGTTAAGGCTGAGAGTAACCAAAATTTTAAGAACATACTAAGAATAAACCAGGCTGACAGCACGGTCAGTTAAGAACATCTTTATTTTGGTAATTTTTCCAGTTTTCTTTTTGTGACTATTTAGGATAAACGAGAGAAAATATACACTATAAGGGAGTGATCAATCTGAGCGAGATAATGCAGATAGAGTGCCTTTTTAAATAATTGTCTAATTGGCTTTTCACAAATAGATCTAGGGATATCATTCCAATAACAATATCCAATAATTGTTGGGCAAACGTTCCTAATATTTTTTCTGAAGGAACAAGGATTTAGATGCTGAGAGGATGCACTTAGAACTATTCTCATAATTATGTTGCTCTGATACAAGGGACAGAGGAAAATTTGAGGGTTTTTTAATCTATAATGTAACAAGTATCTCAAATACTTAGGAAGTTTAATTTTTAGTATTAACAATGATTATGTGGTTTTTTTATTGAAGAACAATGACTCGGTTTGTAATCGAACTTGGCACTGCCACACATCTTTAAGTGACATGTTGAGAACGTTTTCATGCTCAAATCGCGGAAAAAAATGGACAAGAGTTCCAAAGAATGGAACATTGAAGAATAGGGGAAGGAATAGAATGGGAATACGCAAAATTGCATGGGAATCATTGAAACATGGAAGCTCTCACTGAACTAGTAATCTATGAAACTGGGAACTTCTAAAACGGCGAATTAATAAAGTTGGAAATCTCTTTAATGGTAATTTCCAAAATGGGGAATCTTTTAAAGGAAACCTCTAAAACTATATAAGGGGAACAACGAAAATGCTTCATAAAGTAAAGGGGCGACTAGATTACACCCGGATTATTTTAACGGAGTACTTATACGTTTCTCCTTCCTCTATTTTTCACAAAATCGGGGAGAAAGAAAATGAGAAAGAAAACTGGTGGCGCCAAGTCACCCAGACACAGTATCGGGTCTTTTACTAAAGCTTTCCGCTTGTCAGTTCCGCTTGTGTGTGGTAATTCTAATACTTTTCCGAACCTGGAGCACCTCAGGTCCTCTTAATTAATTACCAAAACGGATTTTAAAGCCTATTTTGGAAAATCGCGTTTCTTTGGTCCAAATAGCATTTTTCTATGTGTTACAAATCGTTTGTAGATTCTGCTGGGAAACTTCCAAAATATAAGGATCGCAATAACCTGGGGACAACCTCGTTCCCAGGGTCTCGATTGTCGTTGTGAGGTTGAGGCTCAGATTGTGTCGCACACAAAGAAAACAATAGATGCTAATGCTAGTAGATATGCATCCGCCGGTCTCTTCCAATTAATGGAATAAGAGGATAGCAAAAGCTGTGTTTGACGTCACTTTGGCACCTCTTCATAAAACCTTTATCAGAAGAATATAGAATGGGCGCAGTAGCAGTAAAAGGTGTTTCAGAATGCGAGAAAGAGTCCGAGAGAAAGACCAATCAAATTCACTTTGTGTACTCTAAACAATCCATCAGTAATGGCAAGAGTCCATTGAGTGGTCGACTCTTGGTAATGGCGACCTCTTGTTAAGGTTACAGTTCAGCGGAAGTGGTATTGAAAACTCGCACGAAGTATGAGGGTCATCAATGGAGGCTGATGTAAGCCGGAAAATCAACAGCTAGCAGCTCCTGGCACGAGTCATTTTAGCAAATTGTTTGTATTTTATTTTTATTTTCGAAGCAAATGGAACAATTTTGATATCTTGTACCTAGAGCTGGCCCAATCATCTCCAATCTCGTTCCCAGTAACCCTCTCCTCAAGTAGTCTAAAAGTAATGAGAGAGGTCCTGGAACGAGCAAAACATGATCCCGTTTTGGCAACAAAAAAAAAAATCAGCTATGATCTGTTGACCAATCTTGACCTTTTTCTTCTTAGAGCAAAAACTCGAATTTTTCTCTTAAACAGATGTAACCGAAATTTCCAAAAACTGTGAGTTTTTACAGTTTGGTCGGCAGTTTCGAAGTGAAAATTCCATTTGATTCAGAAGCGAATATACCCCGGAAGTTTTTCGAGCCCTCGGAAGCTCGCGTGTTAGACAAGAACGAATCACCCAATTGGAAAATACCCGGAAATTCTGTTTTGTGGCTGTCTACTCATTATCTACTCAGTATAAATGTAAATTTGTTCCGTCAGAAGGCCATTACATGGTCTAGGCCC
>NC_090877.1:46161075-46163575 GCF_036669935.1 Montipora foliosa | reverse complement strand
TTTTTCCTGCAGCTGGCTGGTAACTATTTTTTTCCTCCAGCTTTGTCGATCACCTTGTAGAGCCTTGCTGGGATGAGGGTGGGGAGACATGAGAATCATGATAATGAAATAAGAAACCATTCAAACTGATTTCACTTTTGCATGCATTGCACCAGCAAAAATCCAGCCTAAATTTTGCCCTGTGTGTAAAGATACTGAGAGAGGAATGTAATCATACATCCAGCAAGACTAGAGGCATTCTGCTTCATACTCTAACATTTTATCATGCACAACTGATCCAGTTTAACTACCTAATGATAGACCCACAATGGCTCTATCTGGACCCACAATGACTCTATCTGATTCCTTTTCAACAACAAAAACCACAACAACTACTATGGTATGTGTTACCACAAAACACAATATACAGTAACTCAAATATCTCTCTAATTTTATTGTTGTAAGTACCGTATATTCATTATTAAGACTATTACAAGTAGGAGCATTCTCAGAAGTTAATATCCAAACCCATGCTCAGCAAGAGAAAGACTAGAATAACATACAGCTGTATTAATGAAAGTAAGACAGTTTACTTGAATTAAAAAACCAAATTATATTTCCTTGTTCAAACATTGACTTAAGAAGGTGTGGCAAGTAAATAATTATCGTCCCTTTTCTAGACAATTTTGAAGAGCTGTTTGGAAACCATCTTGTATTAATCACTGACATGCTCACATCTGTGATGTTTAATTCGCAGTAATACTGTTGTCATCATGCAGGATCTCATGCAGGAAAAAATGAGAGATGAATGACAACCCTGGCTTTTTTCATCACAAAACCAATAAAATATTCAACGCTGAAATCCTCATCACAATCTCTGAAAACAATCTGGAATGTTGCTTGCCATGCATGGTTTGACCAGATCAGCACACACACACCAGGAAGAGTTTTAGACTTAAGCACTGGAATAAGAATAAATGACATACATGTTTAAGAAACAAAAAGAAACTGATCAAAGTAAAACAATAATATTATTATCACTTGGTCATTTTCATGCACAGATGTCACTTAAGATACTTGAAAAAAACATGGAAATCTGTGCCATATTTGTAAAGATCCCTTTATGGAAAAACTAAACAACTTAACTGACTCCCTTAATAAGAGGTTTTGTCTAACAATGCAGATAAAAACACTGAGTTGCTCACATCTTGAAAGTAATGACAGTCAAAATGACAGCCAGCCAGATATCAACACTTTCCACAAGATTTCTTCAGGTCAGATGACTGGGACAATGAAATCAACAGAAATCTAGAGATCAATTAAATTTAATCATACCACAACCTGGTGTGTCCTGCAAAGAACCACACAGCTGGAAAAGAAAGAGCATCACCATCTACCATACAAACCATTGCTCTTGCTGTGGAGAACCAGGTCAAGGAAAAATCCATGGCTCTCGTATCACATGTCAGAGGTTAAAACTTCTGTTTTGTCAAAACCCTCCGCGTTTTTAGAGGAATTGCCCTTAGGCGAAAAACAGTAAACGAAAAATGTTATCAGTTTAAAATTTACAACTTTTAGGTCTTCAACGGTGTGACCGAAACACGAGCAAACATGGTTTGGCAAGGATAACTTCCATGGAAACGACATAAACAAATAAATATTTCATGCCTAAAATAAGCTTACCTCTTTGACTTTCTCGTTGGAAATAACTCGGAACTACTGTTTAGTTTTTCTGTCGAGTCCATGTTAAGCGTGAGATCTTGATCATCAAAAGGTCCAAAAGAACTTTTCCTTCACCGCCGAATAAACTCAAAAACAAAGAGCTCAAAAGCTCGAATCAAATGAATCAATGTGTTCGAAGCGGAGCATGCGCACTCATTTTGCCGCGGTGTTAGGCTGACATTTTTTAGAGTGCGCATGCTCAGAACGGAAAACGCTTATTCGTAGTTGTCCTCGTTCTCCTATCTAAGAGTCCCTAATAATCTTTATTGGTTGAAAGAGGAAAATAATCGTGCTGCAGGTGCGGTATACGCATTTTATCTCGTATTTTTGTGGTACTCTGAATAACAACAACGTGAAATCACCAAATTTGAGGCTTTAACGTCAACGTAAGCGTACAATTGCAAACCTTTCATTCTATTTTTTCTCTGAAACCGCACGTATAAATATAGTATTCGCTCATTTCTGGCTTGTTAACTTCGACTGTCGAGCCACTTCTCGAAAGAGAGAAAGCTAGAGTACGGGAAAATTTCATGCTTAATGATAATCAGCAGCTGGCCTTTCGTTTGCCGTTTGCTGTTTGACGCAAACGCGTGATTCTCAATTTCTATTTTTTTCAGTAATACGTGCAACCGAAGAGATTTTTGAGCCATAAGACTCGTTTCCTTCGTCTAAAAAATTCGTCATATTGATACGTCGTTCTCAGTCATGTCAACTGTAAGTGTTATTTTTGTCAGCAAAACTAAATCTTTTTTTATTTCTGTATTGCAGGTTCATGTTTTGGACTGATTGGGGGGAAGAG
>NC_090877.1:46133575-46156075 GCF_036669935.1 Montipora foliosa | reverse complement strand
CGCTTGCGGTTCCATACAGTTTATTCATCTTTCTGTTTTAAGCCCATCTATTCGTGTGATGCCCAACGACCAGAAACAGAGCGAAGGTTCGTCCGTTTCGTCTGAAGTAGGCCAAACGTCTTCAGGTGACAGTGGAGGCAACTCAGCAGCCGTTGATCAAGTCTTTTCCATGTTCAAAGATTTTCTTGAGGAAAAATTAGAAGACAAAGGAAAGCAAATCGAGCATAGAAGTAAGTTAGATAAAGAAGTTGTGCAGCTAAAGTTCAAAGGGAACCAGAAACAATTTGAGCTTAACGCCGAGCTGGATACCATTTTGGAAAGTATTGAAACCGAGAGTGAAAGCATCGAGCCAAATTTGTCGCAAATCAAGAAGCTTTGCCAAGAAGGCAGGCAACGTATTCGAAAGCGGCAGAAGCTGATAAAAATCGCTGATAAAGGCAAGGACGGCTGGCAGGTCGTAGGCGAGTACCAGTCAGACGAACTTGCATCCGGCTCCGAAGATGAAAAACGTCTTAAGAAGGCAAGGGAAGCTGCGAGTCGCAAGAGACGCCAAAAAGAACAACTCTCCAGTGATCGTGGAAAGAAACCAAGAATTGCTTTGGGCGCTGCTAATCAGCTTTTTCGTGGTGTAAGATAAAGAGCCTCCTCTTTACTTTGTATGTTCATGTGTGTTTTGGATACGCTTGCGCATCCTACCATATTTCTCGTGGTATTTGTTTGTATTACGGGAATTTAAGGGTAAAATATTTTACGTTCGTTTGAGCGAAGCGAATTAGAACGTAAATGTATTTTCCGCTGGTATTCCAAGTAATTAGTTGCGGTGTTTTCATTTCACACCTGCCGCACCCACTATTGTGCATTCTGTTTTTCATGTATGTCAGGATTGGCCAGTTATTAGTATTTATACCCTCCGCTGTCTCTTGAGTACCATTCACGCTTGCGGTTCCATACAGTTTATTCATCTTTCTGCTTTAAGCCCCCCCCCCCCCCCACCTCCCGTTTACTACAGGTTTCGTCATTGCCTTTATCTTTCAGGCCGTAGAGACGCTTTGGCGACTTCTTCCGCGGTTTCAAATGCGGCAAATTTGGACACTGGCCTAAGGACTGGCGATCTTTGTCCTGGCTGGGAAGTTACCAGCCCCTTAGCTACAATTCTTTACCTGGAATCTCCTGCAACAAGCCAACCTCAGGCCAATCAGCTCAACCAAAGCAATGATCATGCCTTGGCGCAGGTACATCAGTTTACACAGGATTACGAACTTGAAAGCGGACATTCATTACGTGTTAAGGGTAATCTGAAGAATAATTTAGTTTTCTGGAGATCTATAGGTGCTCCGGATTTCATTTTGCCTATTATTGAAAATGGCTACAGACTGCCATTCATTAGTTTTCCGTTGGCCGTAAAACTGAAAAATAATAAGTCGGCTCGAATTTATGCTGATTTTGTGGATCAAGCTGTTCTTGAGCTTCTTAATTCAGACCGGGTGCGTATGGTTAATGAGCAGCCTTTTGTTGTAAATCCTTGTCAGTTTCTGTACAACCATGCGGTAAGAAGAGGTTATTCTCGATTTGCGCCATGTCAATAAGTCATTAATTAAGCAAAGTGTTAAGTATAAGGACTTGAAAATTGCTATGTCTTATTTTGTGAAGGATGGGTTCATGTTTTCCTTCGATTTAAAAAGTGGTTACCATCATGTAGACATTGCATAAGAGCACCAAACTTTTCTGGGGTTTTCATGGCGTGTGCCCGATTCCATTAAGGAAATATTCTATGTTTTTACTGTGCTCCCCTTCGGTCTGTCCTCTGCCCCTTGGGTTTTCACTAAGGTTTTGAAGCCTTTAGAAAAGTATTGGAGAGTACAGGGTCTTTGTATAGCCATCTTCTTGGATGATGGTTGGGCGATTGTTCAGGATAGAGAAATTTGTCGCATTAAGGCCCGGGCTGTAAGGGCGGATTTGTGCAACGCAGGTTTTGTTGTCAATGAAGATAAATCGGTATGGGAACCCACTCAAGTATTGGAATGGCTGGGTATTACCTGGAATGCTGCATTAGGTACTAGAATTGTTAAGATCATTAACTCAATTGATCATATTATTGAAGCCGATTTCAAAGTTTCCGCGAGAGAGTTGTCAGCTTCCTTCACAGGTCAAGTTATCTCTACCGGACCTGTAGTTGGTAACATTGGCAGGATAATGACCAGACTTTGTGTCTTGTCCACCTCGTGCAGGGATAATTGGGATTCTATATCCCTTCTTGACGATTACCGCAAGGAAGAACTGTATTTTTGGAAGGAAAATATGGTTAATATCAACACTAGGTATTGCTTTGTAAGTAAGGTACCAAGTTATTTGTGTATTCTGACGCCAGTGCCACCGGAGGTGGAGCAATTATTGATTTTAACACTGATTTTGTGTGCCACGAAACGTGGTCGGAGAACGAGAGAGGTCAAAGTTCAACGTGGAGACAACTGTCTGTTATTGAGTTTTCTTTGCAATCATTTGCCTCAGTGTTGGAAGGATCTCATTTTAAGTGGTTTACGGATAGCCAAGTAGCTGCTAAGATTGTTGAAGTGGGCAGCATGAAATTAGGTTTGCACAAAATGGCCAGAAGGATTTTTGATATTTGTATCCGATCGGGAATTCATTTAGATGTACAGTGGATCCCTCGCACTTCGAATCAACAAGCTGTTTATGTAAGTCGTTTAATTGATACGGATGATTGGCAAATTTCTGAAGAATTTTTTTTCTTTTTCTTGATGACTTGTGGGGTCCGCATAGTGTAGATTGTTTTGCAAATTATTATAACCACAAGATCCCCAGGTATTTCTCGAGGTTTTGGAATCCCATTTCCTCGGGTGTTGATTTTTTTTTCTTTCAGTCTCTTCAAGGGGAAAATTGCTAGTAATCCATCCAGTTGGTATCATCCCACGCGTATTACATTATCTTAAATCTCAGCAGGCCGTTGGTACGCTCGTTGTACCTGTTTGGCCTTCATCTCATTTCTGGCCTTTAATTGCAGGCAAGTATAGTCGTTATCTTGTGGCTCACAATATTCATATCGGGAATGAGGTTCTTACCCACGGAAGAAATTTTAATTCGCTCTTGGGGTCTGATCTTTTCACAGGAAATATTATTGCCTTTAGACTAAAATTTACTGATTAACTTATTGGACGGTGTGTCTACTAGCCTATGTTTTTTCAGTTGTTGGCGCTGGCCAAGGCAGTGCTGTTTATTTGTAAGGCACTGGCCTAATTTTTGGTCGGTCATTTCATATGGTGCTGTCCTAATAGGAGTATAGTTGATTTATGTGGCACTGGCCTAATCAATGGTTGTTGATCTACGCGGCACTGGCCCATACGATCATTTAACGTCTTACGTGGCACTGGCCTCATCAATGACGGTTTTTTGTACCGGTTATTTATGTGGCACTGGCCTAATCAATGGTTCTTGATCTACGCGGCACTGGCCCATACGATCATTTAACGTCTTACGTGGCACTGGCCTCATCAATGACGGATTTTTGTACCGGTTATTAAAGGATGTTCGGTCTTTCTTTTGTTCTTCTAGTATGTATGTTTTGTTCTTGTCTTTACAGATTATGCTATCAAGTAATTCATGGAAAGGCTTTCAACAGTTTTCTTCAATCAACGTTTATGAAGTGCTAAATGTTATGTTGAAGTCCAGGGCGGATTCGACCACTAAAGCTTACGTTCGTGTTATCAGAAAGTTCTTGGACTGGTCTAAAAGTAGACAGTTCAACATGCAGTTACCTTTTCCTCTTAGTGTTGTTTCTCTATATTTGTTTGAAGTTCAGCAGTCTACCACTTTTAGTTCCTCAGTAATTTTAGCCCATGCGGCCCTTAAATGGTTACATTCTTTTGTCCCTAGTTGGATCGTAATCCTTTAGATAGTGAATTTTGCAGAAATGTCATCGAATCAGCAAAACGCCAGAAGTCCGCACAGCCAGTTATGAAAAAGAAGCCTATTTCCACAGAAATTATAAGGCGTATTTTAGATATTCATAACAAGAAAGATGCTAATTTAAAGAATCTCCGTATTGCCGCGTTGTGCTCTTTAGCCTTCGCAGGGTTTTTTCGTTATCACGAATTATCCAATATCGTTCCAGAGCATATCGAATTTCACAGCGATTATATAAGACTTTTTGTGCCTCGTAGTAAGACAGATGTTTATAGGGAAGGGAATTTCGTCTATATTAGTGCATCTGGATCTAAGTACTGTCCTGTTGGTGTTTTACAACGTTATTTAGATTTATCTGGTATTGACTTAAATAGTCCTCTCCCTTTATTTAGACCACTTGTTTTTCACCGTAGTACTTCTAGCTATACCCTGAGGAGCGGAAAGATTTCTTATACTACTTGTAGAGATATCTTAAGGGATACCTTAAGTCAGCTGGGCTTCAACCCTAATGATTATGGTCTTCATAGTTTAAGATCCGGTGGCATTACAGCTGCCGTACGCCATAGTAGGAATTCGATTCCAGAAAGACTTCTTAAAATTCATCGTAGGTGGAAATCTGATTCTGCCAAGGATATGTATGTTGAAGAAAGCCTCGAAAACAGGTTGCATGTAACTAAGTATTTAGGTTTGTAACGTATTATCGAGCGTAGATTAGTTTCTGCATACAGTAGTATCTAAAGAGTTGTAAAAAAAAAAAAAAAAAAAGAGCAATAATTTCTTTTTGCAATTTCTATCTTATAATAAACTGTTTTGGATACGCTTGCGCATCCTACCATATTTCTCGTGGTATTTGTTTGTATTACGGGAATTTAAGGGTAAAATATTTTACGTTCGTTTGAGCGAAGCGAATTAGAACGTAATCAATTATTTACCCAATAGATTCCATGTTGCCGTGCGCCTGTTCAGTAATAGATCAGAGATGACGTCAAAATGTGATGTTAGAGCAAAAAAGTGGCACTCGAGGCCATAGCTGAGTGCGTTACAGCAGCTGAAAACCAACCAATCACAGCGGAGCATCCTGCTTAAAAGGTGACTCGTAACCAGTCGACATCATCGTCTGATGAAGACTAGCAGTATGCAGTCGAAACATCGCGATCTACATCACAAGTGACCACATCTTGAGACAAACGAGAATACTTTATTATTATTATTGTACCTCACCACGATGAATAACAGCAACCTTTTTTACGATATTATATCATAGTTAATCCAGGAAATGGTTATGAAGCCTTAAAACCTTCAAAAGCGAGAGCAATGTTGTTGCAATCGATGTTGAATTGCCCGTGACCCAGCACAATATTTTGTTTGCTTCGCACGGGTTTTCAAATTAGTTGCGCATAATTTAATCGAAGGATTTGATTGGTGATCTTCTCGAAAAAAAGGTGTCTTTTGTGCAGGATCAAGGCCCAAAATATGGACAAAAACATGAAGCAAAGGAACTTGTCGAGTTTCATAACCATCTCCATGCATTTACTACGATTACATGCACTTAGAAATCACTGGTGATCCTTGCAATCTGATTGGCTCTCAGTAGAGCGCTTTATTCACGAATCGCACAATGAATCGCAGTATTTACTGCTCTAAATCACACCTTTTCCACGGCCAGTGAGAAAGGAATACTAAAACAAAACAACCAATCAGATATCAAGGCTTGTTTAAAGTAACCAATCAAATTGCAGGAAAATGGAAGACAAAAAAAGGCGTTGTGTGGCAAATTTTACAAGTTTTGTTCCAAAACTTTGCTGTGCACTTGTTCGATTTTAAAATCACACGTATTTTAGACCAAATGGCACTCCACTTAGTTCAATTACTGTCATTCTTAAAAGTACCAAAATGTGCTGTTTTACCTGAGGTAAATGGGTTATCAGCGTCGTTAGTGTTTTCTAAATTGACTTCATTAATGCTTTTCTAATTCACAGGTCCAGTTAACTTTCTCTTATTGGCAAGGAAAGAGGATATCAGGCTTATCTCACTGGATACACCCGATTTTACTGAGATTGTTGTTCCAGTTTTTGGAATCAGACATGCAGTTGCTATTGACTTTGACCCTATCGACAAATTCATTTATTGGAGCGATGATGTGAATCTTGAAATTAAGAGATCCAGAGTGGATGGCACAGGTATGGATATGGACTATTTGTAACGAGGCCACCAGGATCCGTAATTTTTTTTAACTCTTGAGTTCAAACAAAGAACACGGGCAGCCCATATAATGCATGTCACACTAGTGAAAAATGGTTCCTCTCACCACTCCCCTCTGGACCCCCAGTTTTCAATTCTTAGTGGTCCTGTTTTTAAAAGGGTGTGCGCAAAATATTTTGTCAAAGTGGCAGGCACTGCAAAAATTTGCATTTAGTAACCATTTGCAAGAAGTCCATTCGTAGCGGAGCTCCGTCTTCGGGCCTGACAACTCTTTTACGATCGCACTTAACCATACGGTTGGGTCACGGAATGTGGACTTTGCACTTTGAACTTCGGACTACGGAATTGAACTGGATGTTGACCAAGATATACCCTGGGTGCCAGAGGTTCTATTTTTATTTCGCGAGGTGCGAGCGGTTAAAACGGAGAGGCGAAAAATAAGAACCTCTGGTCACGGCGGTTTAGAATCTCACATCCATGCAAATTCGGAATAAGACATCTTATCAAACCGGTTTTCTACAGTGATGTCAATGTTGTACCCAATTCAAGTCCTTTGGGAATAGAACGTTTGATTTTGACAGTTCCGATCGTGCAGCAACCAATCGAAAGCGGCATGAAAACCACAAACTAATTACCGTTGGTGGCTGCGGTTTCGTTTTCTCACGCGTGACTAGTTTCTTACTCGAAACACGATATTTCTAGTGTTCACGGTTTTCCGATTTTCTTTCAGCTCTAGGATATGCGAATCAATCAAGGCATTCAAAGGACAAATAATGACTACGATACCATCTTTTGGATAATGAATCCACCACGATCATACAAATACGAACAAACTTTCGGCACAAGTTTAAATATCAAAGATTTGCGGCATCCAGTTGGCAGGACCACAAACACATCCCGCTTGATGAAATTTCTGAACAGGTTTTAATTCTAAAATCTCCAAATATCCAGAATTTGCTGTGTAATGCACTGTGCAAACCTCTAAATTCTCGCTCGAATTCACAGCCTTCCACCGCCAGTTTTGTTTTCGTAGCAGTCCTTGCGCTCAAAAGCGGTTTTGTGGTCACTGGTGTGCATTATCGCAGTTCAACCAGTAAAATTGAGTCTTAGATTGTTTTTACTCGGAAAGAATTGGCATTTACTATGAAAACCAATCAGCGACCGTGTTCATAATCACAAATCATGAAAGTGAGATTCTAAACCGCCCTGACCAGAGGTTCGTATTTTTCGCCTCTCCGTTTTAACCGCTCGCTCCTCGTGAAAGAAAAATAGAACCTCTGGCACCCAGGGTAACCAAGATATTGTAACTAAAAAATCACTGAATTACTGCAATCGGCTGAAACTCCTTCGAACAGAGTGTAGGCTACCCGTAGCCTCTTGTTCCTTCTGAATGCAAAGTGTACCCCCAAAGGTGTACATTGTCAAGTATACAAAACACCTAAAAAGAAGTTCCTTCTACTTTTTACCTTTAAAACAAATTGTTTTTTTGGTTTCAGATGTAGAGGTTGTCATAGCTTCGCAAATCAAACGTCCTGATGGAATTGCTGTTGATTGGGTGGCACGCAATTTGTACTGGACTGACACTGGTACTGATCGAATTGAAGTCAGTCGATTAAATGGAACAGCAAGAAAAGTTCTAATCAGCGAAAATCTGGATGAACCACGAGCGATTGCTTTGGATCCTTCTCATGGGTAAGCACTTGATTACAGATAGTGTTGTGATGTTTTTGAGAGGGAAATAAGACAAGAAGCAAAAAACAAGGCACTTGTGGCCAAAAAATAAGGTCCGTTTGAATACTACAAGTAATCCACATTGTTTTAATTTGCTTTGTACAGTGAAGCATGGCAAATGCATTTTTGCTTAGTCTATAATTCCAGCTTGCAAAGATTAGAGCCAGCAGATAGTATTCTGTATCTTCATCATGTTGTAATTGAAAGAAGAGTCTTTTACATGTGAATGCAAACACAATGTTAAGCTATCCTTTCCTAAGTGTAACCCTGTCTGATAGTGCATGTAATTATTTGGGGAATAAATCTGTGTTTGTGTCCTTGGGGAAAAAAATTAAAGAGGATTTTCATTTATAGCAATAAACAATTTCCAAATTATGATAGGAACTGATTTAGTTTTTCTTTTTTGTCAGCTACATGTATTGGACTGACTGGGGAAAAAATCCAAAGATAGAAAGAGCAGGACTTGATGGAAACCATCGCATTACCTTGGTGAACGACTCCATAGCATGGGCAAATGGGATTGCCATTGATTTCCATGAACAGAAGATTTATTGGGCAGATGCTAAATACGACAAAATTGAGGTTATGAATACGGATGGCAGCAATCGAAGACCATTGCTGAATGAAAATTTTCCACACGTGTTTGGTTTTACTTCTAATGGAGATAAGCTATATTGGACAGACTGGCAAAAAAGGAACATAGAAAGTATCACTAAAGACACTCGAAAAGACAGAAAAGTCCTCATTGAAAACCTACCGGATTTGATGGGATTAAAAGCAGTTAACCTGAGCCTTAATCTAGGTGAGAATATTGTAGTTTTCCTTACCCGAAACGATGACACCCACTTTGTTGTGTTTTCCGGGTTCTCTGCTGCACTACTTTGTAAGGAGACATTGCATTTTGTTTTTCAAAACAGACTATCCACCGTAAAATCTTCAAAAAACCTTGTGCACTGTTAGTGGAACTTGGAACTTGCTTCTCTGAGGTTAATAAAATGATGAAAATGTTCCTTTATAGGATCGAACCCCTGTCAGCAAGATAATGGAGGATGCAGTCACTTGTGCCTGTACAGTCCAATAGGAGCCAATTGCGAGTGTCCCGATGGGATGGAAATACTTGCAGACAAGAAGAGTTGTATTTGTAAGTATTCTCATGGTTATTTTCCTGGCTTTGGAGAGCTTATTCTGTTAGGCCCGTTTTAAACGTCGCGTTTTACATGTACCGAATCTAATGCAAATAAGCGAAAACAATAGATTTTTCTCATTTGCATTTGATTTGCCAAGTGTAAAATGCGACCTTTAAAACGGGCCTAAGTGATAACTGCAATTGAAGAGTGTAATTGGATCTCTGTATGTGATTCTTGTTCTAATCCTGCTTTTTTGAGAAAGGTGGAGGAGTAGTCCCAAACTCCTTGAGACCGCTCTGACTCTCTTGATACAATACTCTGCTTTTTCTTTTTAATCAAGCTAATCACTAGCACCTACAATGTACCCAATGTGATAATAAGTTTATTAAAGGGTTGACTTTAGCACTGGGCCAGTAACTGGGTACACGAAAGAAAGTCGTAGTTTGGTTTTTGAAGAGAGGAGAAAACCGGAGTACCCTGAGAAAAACCTCGTAGAGCAGAATAGCGAACAACCAAACCCAACCAACATGGGGCGCCAAGTTTTGGGAATCAAACGCGGGCCGCATTCGTGGGGAGTTGAGTTCTCTCACCTTTGCGCCATCCTTTTTCTCTACTCTGTTTGATATCTTTCGTCTTACTCATCCACAGTGCCTGAAGCATTTCTAGTGTTCTCCAGTCAAGAGAACATAAGAAGAATCTCTTTGTATACCAACAAATTAGCATACGTAGCTTATTACACGTGCATTTGCAATGCGCAGTAAATTAGCATATCTAGCTTGTTATTTAAGACTTTGACATTTCGCTATTAAAGCAATAACTTTATCGAGAGCACCACGCTTTTCTCTACTCTGTTTGATATCTTTCGTCCTACTCATGATCATCCACAGTGCCAGAACCATTTCTATTGTTCTCCAGTCAAGAGAATATAAGAAGAATCTCCTTGGATACCAACAAGGGAGCAGTGATTCCTTTGGTGGGTGTGAAAGATGCGCGTGCATTGGACTTCAACGCTGATGGGATGCAAGTTTACTGGACGGATGGGACCCAAAAGACAATAAGCAGAGCCTTCCTTAATGGTAGCCACATGGAACCGATAATTGAAGTAGACAGATAGTGTTGTGATGTTTTTGAGAGGGAAATAAGACAAGAAGCAAAAAACAAGGCACTTGTGGCCAAAAAATAAGGTCCGTTTGAATACTACAAGTAATCCACATTGTTTTAATTTGCTTTGTACAGTGAAGCATGGCAAATGCATTTTTGCTTAGTCTATAATTCCAGCTTGCAAAGATTAGAGCCAGCAGATAGTATTCTGTATCTTCATCATGTTGTAATTGAAAGAAGAGTCTTTTACATGTGAATGCAAACACAATGTTAAGCTATCCTTTCCTAAGTGTAACCCTGTCTGATAGTGCATTTAATTATTTGGGGAATAAATCTGTGTTTGTGTCCTTGGGGAAAAAAATTAAAGAGGATTTTCATTTATAGCAATAAACAATTTCCAAATTATGATAGGAACTGATTTAGTTTTTCTTTTTTGTCAGCTACATGTATTGGACTGACTGGGGAAAAAATCCAAAGATAGAAAGAGCAGGACTTGATGGAAGCCATCGCATTACCTTGGTGAACGACTCCATAGCATGGGCAAATGGGATTGCCATTGATTTCCATGAACAGAAGATTTATTGGGCAGATGCTAAATACGACAAAATTGAGGTTATGAATACGGATGGCAGCAATCGAAGACCATTGCTGAATGAAAATTTTCCACACGTGTTTGGTTTTGCTTCTAATGGAGATAAGCTATATTGGACAGACTGGCAAAAAAGGAACATAGAAAGTATCACTAAAGACACTCGAAAAGACAGAAAAGTCCTCATTGAAAACCTACCGGATTTGATGGGATTAAAAGCAGTTAACCTGAGCCTTAATCTAGGTGAGAATATTGTAGTTTTCCTTACCCGAAACGATGACACCCACTTTGTTGTGTTTTCCGGGTTCTCTGCTGCACTACTTTGTAAGGAGATATTGCATTTTGTTTTTCAAAACAGACTATCCACCGTAAAATCTTCAAAAAACCTTGTGCACTGTTAGTGGAACTTGGAACTTGCTTCTCTGAGGTTAATAAAATGATGAAAATGTTCCTTTATAGGATCGAACCCCTGTCAGCAAGATAATGGAGGATGCAGTCACTTGTGCCTGTACAGTCCAATAGGAGCCAATTGCGAGTGTCCCGATGGGATGGAAATACTTGCAGACAAGAAGAGTTGTATTTGTAAGTATTCTCATGGTTATTTTCCTGGCTTTGGAGAGCTTATTCTGTTAGGCCCGTTTTAAACGTCGCGTTTTACATGTACCGAATCTAATGCAAATAAGCGAAAACAATAGATTTTTCTCATTTGCATTTGATTTGCCAAGTGTAAAATGCGACCTTTAAAACGGGCCTAAGTGATAACTGCAATTGAAGAGTGTAATTGGATCTCTGTATGTGATTGTTGTTCTAATCCTGCTTTTTTGAGAAAGGTGGAGGAGTAGTCCCAAACTCCTTGAGAACGCTCTGACTCTCTTGATACAATACTCTGCTTTTTCTTTTTAATCAAGCTAATCACTAGCACCTACAATGTACCCAATGTGATAATAAGTTTATTAAAGGGTTGACTTTAGCACTGGGCCAGTAACTGGGTACACGAAAGAAAGTCGTAGTTTGGTTTTTGAAGAGAGGAGAAAACCGGAGTACCCTGAGAAAAACCTCGTAGAGCAGAATAGCGAACAACCAAACCCAACCACAGGTAACCCAGGCTCACTGTGTGCGTCACGTAGGTATTAAAATATAGAGAACATATGAGGCGAAGTTTAGGTCTGAAAATTTGCTAGAAAATGGTAATAAAAATCGATAAAACTTACCATGTGGTGAGCTGTTGTTGTCTTTAATACGTACACGAAGTTTCGGGGAAAATGGTCCCTGTTCACCTTCCTTCATAGTATAGTGACAAGGTAGGAGACGGAAGCCAGCGTCGGGACTCCGATCGCCCCAAAACAAGCACGATTTTTTCCGCGAAAATCAAATCCAGTCGCTAAATAAACACGCCAGGTTCGTGGAATAGGAATTTCTCTAAACCATGAATCCACTGAAGCATCTCCAGGTAGCAACGTAGAGCCACCAGACTCCGTAAAACTTGTAAGTTAACCTGCTAAAATGGCGGCCAGAAAGCGTGGTACTCACGAAGTGCCCAATTCAAAATGGCACCGAACTCTGGACGCCTGGTGACGAGTATAATAAGTTCTGGAGGGAGGGGAGTCCCAAATTCCTAAAAACAAAACTCACTGAGCAATTTTTTGGGACTCCCCTCCCTCGAGGGAGACTTATTATACTCGTCACCAGGCGTCCAGAGTTCGGTGCCATTTTGAATTGGGCACTTCGTGAGTACCACGCTTTCTGGCCGCCATTTTAGCAGGTTAACTTACAAGTTTTACGGAGTCTGGTGGCTCCGCGTTGCTACCTGGAGATGCTTTAGTGGATTCATGGTTTAGAGAAATTCCTATTCCACGAACCTGGCGTGTTTATTTATCGACTGGATTTGATTTTCGCGGAAAAAATCGTGCTTGTTTTGGGTCGATCGGAGTCCCGACGCTGGCTTCCGTCTCCTACCTTGTCACTATATTATGAAGGAAGGTGAACGGGGACCATTTTCCCCGAAACTTCGTGTACGTATTAAAGACAACAACAGCTCACCACATGGTAAGTTTTATCGATTTTTATTACCATTTTCTAGCAAATTTTCAGACCTAAACTTCGCCTCATATGTTCTCTATATTTTAATACCTACGTGACGCACACAGTGAGCCTGGGTTACCTGTGACCCAACCAACATGGGGCGCCAAGTTTTGGGAATCAAACGCGGGCCGCATTCGTGGGGAGGTGAGTTCTCTCACCTTTGCGCCATCCTTTTTCTCTACTCTGTTTGATATCTTTCGTCTTACTCATCCACAGTGCCTGAAGCATTTCTAGTGTTCTCCAGTCAAGAGAACATAAGAAGAATCTCTTTGTATACCAACAAATTAGCATACGTAGCTTATTACACGTGCATTTGCAATGCGCAGTAAATTAGCATATCTAGCTTGTTATTTAAGACTTTGACATTTCGCTATTAAAGCAATAACTTTATCGAGAGCACCACGCTTTTCTCTACTCTGTTTGATATCTTTCGTCCTACTCATGATCATCCACAGTGCCAGAACCATTTCTATTGTTCTCCAGTCAAGAGAATATAAGAAGAATCTCCTTGGATACCAACAAGGGAGCAGTGATTCCTTTGGTGGGTGTGAAAGATGCGCGTGCATTGGACTTCAACGCTGATGGGATGCAAGTTTACTGGACGGATGGGACCCAAAAGACGATAAGCAGAGCCTTCCTTAATGGTAGCCACATGGAACCGATAATTGAAGTAGACTTGTCATTTCCGGATGGTCTGGCTGTGGACTGGATTGCTAAGAACTTGTATTGGACGGACGCAAGCAATCACCGAATAGAAGTGTCCCGGTTGGATGGGCAACACAGAAAAATGTTGATTTGGAAAGATCTATGGGAACCACATGAACTGGTGCTTGATCCGGTCTCAGGGTAAAATTCTGCTTTTAAACTCTCTGGTCAAGGAAGCTTGTTTTACTCTATCTCTTTTGGTCCTTGGTACAGGTTGAGGATATCCCGCAGTTGGCCACTGCTTGCTTTTTTCCACATTACTATATTCACATACATATAATATGTACGTCAACTCTCTTACCAGGAGAAGGTGTCTTGTTACAGCCCTTTTTCGCTTCTCTGTGTAAGAGAGTCACCCTTGCGGTTCCGCGCGTGAACGACCGGGCAAGCTGGAGAAATTTCAATGAAGAAGACAATTAAGTCGAACCCAATACGGAAAAAATGGCTTGTTTTGGTCGTGACGTGTTACGGTTGTCCCTCATCTATTATCAAATGCTCTTTTTGCAACAAAATTTATAGGGCAACTTCGCACTTTAACTACTGTTCGGAGACTTGGCATTTCTATAATAAAAACAACACTGCAAAGCTAGAAAAAGTCAATGAGCTTGCTCTCCGTTTTGTCTTAAACGAAAAACAAACGTCGTACTGTGAATTACTTGATAAAATAGGCTTACCATCACTTGCAAATCAGCGCCTCGCAAAAATAGTCTGCACGGTTTTCAAAGCTATAAACAGTGAGCATGCACCTAGGAGTATTAAAGAGCCAATCGCACATATAAATAGTTATTATGACCTACGAGGTAACGACATTTTAAAGCTGCCAAAGGCCAACATCACTACAACCTAAAGTCTAAAATCGTGGAGGTTTACGGCACCAAAACTATGGAACTCAATACCTGTCTCTTTTAGAACTATTCGGTCTTTTCAGGGTTTTTTTAAACACTATTAGAAAATTAGATTTGTCAGGTTTGATACAATCGTAAATTTATATCTTGTAATCATTAATTAGTCTTAGTTTAATTTTATTTCATGAATAAGTTATATTTAGTCCTGTAAATAGATTTCAATTTCATATTTTAAACATATCATTTTAGCTACTTGTTGAAGTTTAGTTTATTACTTTCTGCGTTATACCTGTAAACTAGCCGGTGATCTTTTTTCACCAAAGCTAAGCGTATATCACAATAAAACTTGACTTGACTTGACGTCACAGTTATTTAAGATTGCGGCCCCTGCAAATTTTGAAGGTGGAAATTTTTTCTAACACGAATACGTTTTTGAAGAACTTTCCAACCAGGTTGATTCGAAGCAAGTTCTCCGGTATTGCGCAAGAATGTTTTATTGCACCAGGCTGTCTTCACAGGATTCGATTTTATTCCTCACACTTGATGTGAAGTATAAAAGTTTAACGCTTTGGATTGTTGATGTGCATTTTTTTTTGTAGGCATATGTACTGGGTGAACGGTGGAAGAAATCCAACTATAGAAATAGCTGACTTAGATGGATCAAACAGACGCACTTTATTCACCAACCTAACTTCTCCTGCTGGCTTAACAATCGACTCTTCGACCGGACTAATCTTCTGGGTTGATCAAGAAAGGAGGATGATTGAGTGTGCAAACTTAAATGGAACAAATAGGCGAACAGTCGTGTCAGGGCTGCCAAAGACATTTGCCCTGACACAATTCAAGGATTATATCTATTACGCTGGCTTGTCAACAATTTACCGAGCTAATAAGACGAATGGATTGGGTAGGAAGCGAATTGAGAGCAATAGTGACGTTATTATGGACATCCTTGTATTTCACAGAAGCAGACAAGAAGGTACGTAAAAACTTTTGTACATAATGGAAAGGAACTTAAATTTAAGTGTCTAGTCGTTCTAGCGCTGGAGCGCTAATTTGGGGACACTGTGAACTGAAATAAACAATTAACGCAAATCAAGTCAAATGTTGGTTTTTGAGGAGAGGGGAAACCGGAGTACCCGGAGAAAACCTTTCGGTGCAGAGGAGAGAACCAACAAACTCAACCCACATATGACGCCGAGTCCCGGAATCGAACCCGGGCCACATTGATGGGAGGCGAGTGCTCTCACCACAGCGCCATTTATGCACCCCATATTTTGTCCGGCAGTATCCCTTATTGCTAGTTGTCTCTGAATCCCAGTCTTCCACCGCGCGCACATGAAATAATTGTTAAGTACTTGTCAAGCATGCTGATTATCAAGCAGATATGGTACTAGAATGGTATGAGATGGTTACAGACTGCTCGTTTTTGATGAGATTCAGTACAGGGGTCCTTGCAACAAATTGTCCTTGCAGTTGTAAATTTTTGTGGTCGCACTGGGTATTTTGGATTCAGCAAAAACATTCTCCATTACGACAGCAGAATTTTTGAAGCTTTGTAATAATTACCGATTTGATGACTTGCTCATTAATTTTTCTGGCCAGGGCCTAAAAGCAGTAAAAGAAACTCTCGATAAGAATAGCGTATGTGCGTTTTGGCTTTCAATAGATACTCTTGCGTATTGCAGCAAGGGGCCTGTTTACCATTGTTCTAGTTTCCGATGTGTTCTTTTGCGATGAGTGCTTGATATACCGGTATGTCAGCGTTTTTCTTGTAACACCTCTCCTCATGTTTCAGGCTGGAATCCTTGTGCCGCTGACAGCACTGGATGTAGCCATCTTTGCTTCGCCAAACCTGATAGCACAAGAGTGTGTTCCTGTCCCACGCACTATCAATTATTAGATACGGACAACCGAACTTGCGAAGGTAAAGTAAACTTTTAAAGGACCTTAAAGGCATCCATGCCTATCGTTTTAACAAATTGCAGAAGTTATAACTTTGACAAATCACAGAAGCGGACAAGTAAATATTAGTCAATCAATAGGTAGTACGGTCTCCCAGCAGCAAACGCACAAAAAATTCGGACGCGAAGACCCGAGTGGTTTCGTTTTTTCCTCTTATTATTCTTAATTTCCGAAGTTTGTAGGACAGGACAATTTTGTTTGTTTTATCCCGTGGTTCGTTGTGTGTAAGTTCTTTCCCTGCCATTTGATTTACGTGGGGGTGCATCGTTTGTTATTTCGATTACTTCGTTATTCTAAGGTTCGGTAAGTAAAGCTTTGCTCTACCAGTCTTTTATAGGGTTACTGAAAATGTGTCTTACGTATGTTGATTATTGTTCTTTTTTCAGCTCCAAGTGTCTTTATGTTGTTCAGCACCAAAACCACCATTCGTCGAATCTTGATTGACTCTGTTGACAATCTCGAGGTGGTTTTGCCTGTGCGAGATTTAGAAAATGTGCTTTCCATCGATTATGACATCAACAGCCACTTAGTTTTCTGGATCGATGGCGGAATCACCAAATCAATCAAATGCGCTTATCAAAATGGAACCAATGTCAAGACCCTCAAGATAAACAGCGGTGCATCACCGTTTGATCTCGCCATCGACCCCTACGGACAGCAGCTCTATTGGACAGACAGTGTCTTCAATAGCATCAACGTTTACAGTTTGAGGCACAAAACTAATATGGGTGCGGTTTTCAAGAAGGATGATGTGTATCCACGTTCCATAGTGCTTTATCCTGAGACTGGGTAAGTCTCGCGCCATGCACGGGTACAATTGTTAAGAGAGCACTAAAATAAAAAGCGGCAGTTTGTACCAACAGTTTGAGTATTTTAAAAAGTATCTTGGCTCGTCAGGTTTATGACAGATGTGGTAGGGCGTTAACGAGCATAATGCAAACGAAAAGGACTGGAAAGAAATTCAGGAAAGCATAGTCGCCGAGCTGTAACATTTATCGCAGAAGATTAACCCTTGTGTTTTCTTCAAGGCAACTGCTTGTCACAAGACTGTGAAAATCGTCTTGTTGTATTTTATTTCTCTATTCTTAATTTTCGCTCGTTAACTGTAGTTAACAGGCAAATAATGGGATGTTGTTTTCGGTTAATGACAAAAAGCCGTTTTCCGGGAACGCGAAGTTTAATCTCTCTCTGTTTTTAAGTGTGTGCCTGGTGGATGGATGATCTCATTTTTTTTTACGAACAAGTTCTGAGAGCGATTTTGACTTGATATGCGTTGGTTTGCTGATTTCAATTTACAGTGTCCCCAATTAGTGCTCTAGCGCTAGAAGACTGGACACTTCAATAAAGGAGTAAAAATTGTATCTTGGTGCCATCACTAAATGTAATACCTACTTTACACATTGCAGGGATATGTATTTCACGGATGTGAATCCCCAAAAGAAATCGATTATGCGCGCAACGATGGGAGGTGCATATGAAACGGTGCTTTTCAGTGCCGATTTCCCTGGCGATCTGGCTGTCGATAAACAAGAACAAAAACTGTTTTGGACAGACACTGGAATGAAGAAAATTGAGTTTGGTGATCTTGCTGGTACGTTTAACGATTGTCGTTGAAATCCTGTTTAAAACTATTCTTGAAACGAAAGTTAGGCAATTATGGAGAAAGAAGGGGATGTGCGAATGTTACAAAAGTTATTTGTCGACATGGAAGTCGGTTTTTATAAACGCCAGCCATTTTCATGACGCCATATCATATGAACTCATCAGAGAGCGACAGGATGGCTAATGACGCCTCAAGCGGGGTATCTTCTGGAGTTCGTTCTCCCAACTGTTAATACCGACGTCTCCGAAATGCTCCTTTGTTTGATGAATTTTATCTTTAAAAAACTCTAACCGGAATTCACACTTACTGAGAACATATTGTTCTGCCGCCATTCCTTGGGAATAATTATTTTGCAGGTTTGAGTGGGGAGGGGGTAGGGGTTATTAACAATAACGTATAAATTAGTGGCACAGTACACCGAGTTTTTTTTTTTTTTTTTAATTTTAATTAAACAATATTTTTAATCGATATTAAAAATATTGTACACGGAGTTTTTCTCTTGTTCTCAAGGAATGAACCGCAACACACTGGTGGAAATGAATGTTTTAAGTCCTGTAGGCCTCGTGGTTTACGGAAACTATGTGTACTGGATTGATAAGGCGTCTCACAACGTCATGAAAATCAAGAAAAATGATCGATCGTGCCGAACCCGCGTACAGGCGGCAGTGAACGATTTGTCTGACATCGCCATTGTTGACACATTGAAGACCACAGGTAGGACAGGGCTCCACCCATTTTGTTACCCTTGTCAAACTTGATTTAAAGTAAAAGTAAAGTAAAGCAAAGTAAAGCAACCATATTTAACGTCGATAACTCGTAACAGTAATTCAACTGACAAACCTGAGCTCGACGGTGCGCTCATTTTACTCCCTCCTCGCCATCAGTGCTCCGTTTTACGGGTATTTAAAGCTACTTAAGCTACACAGAACGGAAAGAAGTCGAAACAAGGATGCGAGATCTGGGAATCGAACTCAGGACCTCTTGCACCAAGGCCGCGCACTAACCGACTATGCCATCCTCATCCTCATTTACGTTAATTATTAATTATTAATTATTAGTTTACGGTGTCCCCAATTAGTGCTCCAGCGCTAGAACGACTAGACACTGAAATAAAGTTCCTTTCCTTTTCTTTGTATATGATAATGCAGGGATTTTGTTTTTTCATTTTCTCAATTGCTGCTTTTTAGTCACGTGGTCAGAGGCTATGTTTCTTTGCTTGTTAAGAGAGAAGAGCTCATTTTCCAAACAGCTGGTTTTGGACGTTCAATATACATTGTAGCCTTTCATCATTGTTTAAGGGCATAATAATGGCCACTGTGACGCCATGTGAATGTTGAGCTTCTCAAAAGAGAGAGAAGAGTGAGAATAAACAGAATCTGTCGTTTCCCGTTTCGTGTTTGGCGAAAAACGCGATGCAAAATCTCACAAATAGGTGGCTTTTGCGTTACGTCGTTGCCCCCTTATCGGTATGCGGAAATAAAAGGTCGCACATCAGCTTCTTTTGTTCGTCCGCCAGCAATTGTATATCACATAATTGTCAACTTGATTCGAAGGAATCGGATGCAACCCATCTATCGGCACTGTATTTGTCAAGAATTCACAAAAGCAAATATTTGAAAAATTACGTCTCCAAACATTGGTCACGACAATCCCTTGCCCTGTTTCTTTATTTGCAAGCTAATTTTTTTGCAAGCTATTTATTTTCGTTGGAGACTCGGTCACTGTACGGACACTTAGAAGTTCTTTTTATTATATATCTGGGGCGAATTTCATGTAATAAACCTTCCAAATAGAATCCTCTCTTCCTTATATTTCACATGTGGAAAAAGCGATACGTCCAATCGATGGTTGAATTGAAGGTTGAAGGGAATGTACAAGTAAGTAACATTGTTTTGTTACTTGATTCGCAGATGGCCATCCTTGTAACAAGAATAACTGCACACATCTGTGTTTGGTTGGAATTGTAGGCCAGGCACAGTGTTCTTGTCCCATCGACATGATTTTGAGTGACGACAACAGGATTTGTGGAGGTAGATAACACTCATTTTGTTTGATGCTTTTGCATATACGGGCCGATATTTCGCCATTGCGTGTTGTATTTCCAAGCCCCTAAGTACCGAGGAGGCTGAAAACAGTAGGCTAAACTTTGTTCTGTTTTTTTTTTCTTAGCGCGCGAGAAGTGCAAGCCCGATCAGTTTACTTGCTCCAATAGGCGCTGCATAACGCGAAGATGGGTATGCGATGGTTCCAATGACTGCGAAGATGGTTCTGATGAAATGAGCAATTGCAGTAAGTCTGACTCTTTGCATTTTATGTCATTGCTTACCTTGGATGTGTCAAGGTGACATAAGAACGTTGGCACATCTGGCATTTGCAGATGTGTTATAAGCCTCGAGAAGAATGGTAAAGGGGTAATTACACGGTATAGGCACGGCGTACCACATGGATTGGTAGACGTCTCATTTGTCGTTTTTCTTTTGCCAGCAAAATGCGAAGACGGAGAGCACAGTTGTGATAATGTCCAATGCGTAAATACGAAGAAGCTGTGTAACTTGGAACTTGACTGTGACGATGGATGGGACGAGAGAGAAGAGAATTGTGGTAATCTCTCCTTTTTGCGCATGTGATTTGTAGAAGCTCTAATCTTTGCCAAACGTGCCATACAGTTACTATTACTCATCCCCATCTACTTATAAAAGTCGTCCTTTTCCTCCCTCCGCCGGAAATGTTACAACAGATTGTCACACAGACTCAACATTGAATATTTGGATTTGACGGCCATGTTGTTTGTACAAAACAAAAGCAAAATGTCGCTCGCTTTTTGCATAATAATAGAGCCAATTCCCAAAGGACGTTTTCGCTTTTGTTCCTTACACCGACATGGTCGCCATGACGTGAGGTGCAAGCCAAGGATAGAAGAGTGGGGAAGTTTTAAAGCGAAAGGCGGCATAAGTAAGTGACAATGCAATTGCCGTGAAAATTGTCCATGTTAGGCAAGGTGTCCCAGCGCCTTTTAACGAAGATTGAACTTCGCTTAGTTGAGACTGGCTTTTCCCGGCCCAAAGCCATAAATATGCCCTTCAAACGTTAATCACGAGAAACCATGATGCACGCACTAATGAAATACCTCTCCCAACAAACGCAAAGTTGCGCACTGTAGCACTTCTTCTACTTCTACTTAACGTTGGCACGCAGTTAAATGTGTTAAGCCGTTTACGTTTCTATTAATTTTGATGAGAATTTGCTACAAGTAACCGGAAGGTTACAGGTCCATTCCTTTTGAACAAAAAAATTGCGCATATAACTGCATTTTTAATTCACCTTGGAATTATTCCTGTGAAGCGTACCTTGTTTTCAAATTTCCATTTGGTGGGCTTTTACATTGGACGTCACTGTTCGGATGTCCCTAATGTCCTCATAGTTCTTAACGCACTCGCTGTTTGTTTAATTTTTAGGCAAGCAATGTGCTGCGAACGAGTTCGGATGCGTTAAGAATCATCTTGTTTATAAATGCATTCCGGAAGAATGGGTGTGTGATGGCGGTAAAGACTGTTATGAAAATACTGATGAGATCAATTGTCACTACTCTGAAGGTAAGTTGGACTGGCATTCGCATACAAGAGCCAGGTACATTCTCCAAATCACATTGAAAGAAATGTATATAATTAAAGTGCGTGCTATAGAGAAAGAGAGAAATAATCCTCGCACTTTGAGAGGATGCCGTTCAAATTGTTCCAAGATTTCGTCAACAGTGTAATTAAGCCGACACTTGGATTGCGAGGAACTAAGAACAAGAAATAACCAGTCTTTACGACCTGATGGGAGCACGCGTTTGTTGTACAAAGTTGAACTTAACGAACTGTTTAATTAAACGGCTTCGACTTTCAGCAACATTTTCTAGGACAAAAAAGTGTTGAATTGATGTCTAATTACAATTTTAAACCTGTTTGAATTTGATTCAATAAGCTTTCAACATTTTTTACTCTTTCACAACATTGCTAAACGACCTGTTCAAACGCACCCTACATTTGGCTCAAAAAATTGATAAATGCAAGTTGAAGCAAATGTCGAAACTATTTGATTGAGCCTCTAACCATCACAATTAACGTTCCGCAAGGTTTCGGAGAGTTTTCTATTGTTTGGCCCATGATTCTGTGGGAGAAATTTGCCTTTACCAAACTATGTTTGGGGGCAACAATCAGCACAATTCAACATAACCTGTGAAGAAGCGCGGGAGCTGGGGCCCGTTTCTCAGGCCCGAAAAGACATTTACGAAACTTCCGCTTCTTTTCATAAGGCTGATCGTTTTGACATGTTTTCAACGATAGCAAAAAGCAAACTGATAGCAAAGTTTGTTGACTTAAAATCCCTCCTTTGTTAAGGAAATTATGATATTCGAAAAAAGCCCGAAAAGTTTCGGGACTTTCGAGAAACGGGCCCTTATAATTACTGGCAAGACCGAAAAAAGTTTCTCGTTACCCTTGCCCCATTTCCCTAGTAGCTTTTGGCGACCTTGTGTTGGCAAATATCACGCGATTGGTATTGTAAGTTTACGACGCCCTTGAATATCCCTGTGGGATATAGTGGTTGTTAGACGACGCTGCTCGATAGCCAAGTCATTTTGTTTTGCTG
>NC_090877.1:46053575-46113575 GCF_036669935.1 Montipora foliosa | reverse complement strand
GCCCCCTTCACTGCTTTGTGTTTTGCCTCGTTGGCGATTGTGCCAAAATTGTCATTTTCGCCATATTTGCCAAATTCGCCGCTTTCGCCAACTTTTATGGTGCCCCTTCCCTGCTTTGTGCTTTGCCTCGTTGGCGATTGTGCCAAAATTGTCATTTTCGCCATATTTGCCAAATTCGCCAACATTTTCTCATTTTTGCCATTTTTGTTGTTGTGTGCATTTCTGGACATATCTCGCTTAGTATTTCCAGAAGTTGCAAGGTCGGAGGCCATGTTGTTGATGCATGTCCATCGAGCCAAATTGTATTCTCTTTTCATAGCATTGTTTAGCTTTCGGTACTTCTCTCAAAGGACTGGACTGGAATTTTTTCAGCTCTTACTTCGTGCAGTAGAAAAGTACTAGTAGGCACAGATGACGTAAAACAAACGAAGCAAGAACCACTCAGAAACAATACCCAGCTAAAACACAATTACAAATAAACAACCTTTACTCTGTTGTGTGCGGTACCCGAAGTAGTACCCACTTTTTCGCACTTTATTGTAATGCAATTTCTTTTTTCTGCATAATCTAATAATATCCCTTCTTATCCAAGGTATCTCTTGGGTAACAAGAGATAATGGCTCAATAAATGCCCTCCCAAAAACAGTCGCTCGATCCCACTCATTCACCCCGAAGCCCCCAAATTGCTTTATTCGTTACATCTTTATTCGTTTCCTATTGCGGTCGCCAAATACTTATTGTAGTAACGTTCGCTAATTTTGGTATCTTTTACCGAGAGCTCGCCCAATCACAATCATCTTCAATCTCGTTCCCAGTAACCTTCTCTGTACGTGACGAGAAAGGTCCTGGGAACGAACATAAGAAGATCCCGTTTTGACAACAGAAAAATTAATCCGCTTCGATCTGTTGACTAATCTTGACCCTTTTCTGCTCAGAGCAAAGACTCGAATTTTTCTCTTACAAAGATGTAACCGAAATTTCCAAAAACTGTGAATTTTTCTAGTTTGGTCGGCAGTTTCGAAGTGAACGTTCCATTTGATTCAGAAGCGAATATTCCGCGGAAGTTTTTCGAGCCCTCGGTAGCTCGCGTGTGAGACAAGAGCGAATCACTCCACTGGAAAATTTTTCTCGCTCAATATCGGAAATTCTATTTTGCTACTGTCTACACATCTACTCAGGATATATGTCAATTTGTTTCATCAGGAGTCCATCACATGGTTTCGGCCCTTCTAACCCTTTGTTCGCTGTTTCTAATCGTTAAGCGTTCTCGAAGCGTAAAGCAAAACGATGAAAATCGAAGCAACAATTTGCTTGTCTTTCCTCTGTTACAATATTTGTCAAGGTATGTTGTGCTATATCCTTATTTAAAAATACGTATGCTTTCTTTTGCTGAGTTATTGCTGCATGTGATATTGACGCGTTTGGGGGAAGGGGGGGGGGGACTGGTTCAGATTACTCTCTCGATAGTAAAATCCTTGCTTAATTGACGATGGTCTTATTTTATCAAGCCTGGTGGTAATTTAGTCTGGTATTTGGTTATTTACACTGGCATTTTTCGACAGTTTTGATTGATTAGTTCTGTGCCAACCTCCATTCTTTGGCACGCTACATGCATTGTTACCGAGCCTAAGAAATTGAGGGCCCAAAAGTTCGTGATTTATAAAACAGTCTGTTTGCTATTCAAGATCAGCTTCATTTGAGATCTTGATTCAAAACTGAGGTCTAGAAAGCGGATACGTCAAGAAAAACAAAAACGACAACAATTTTATTCGCATTTCACTTCATAATTCTTGTAACAAAGTATATCTATTTATATTTTTTGAAAATTAAATCGTATGTTAAATCTCTGGTGTTTCTCAATTGTTAAGGAAATACACAGAGCCCAAATTTGAATGAACCGTGAGGTTTTCGAGTAATCTGTAGACTTCTAATGCATATATATTGCCTGTTTAATTTATGCATCTTCAATCCGGCACAAACAACACATAAGTACAAAACATCCAGTATACATCAGTTCGGAAAGAGGGTGGAGCGAGAAAGCAAGAGATAGCGAAGCGCCAAAGCGATCGGAAGCTCAGCCACTGAGCACCGAAAAAAGTGCTGCCTTTGTAACTACACTCGCAAATTCCAGTCTTCTCGGATGAGGACGATAAACCGTAGGCCTCGTCTCAGCTCATTTCACTTGTGTGGGACTTTAAAGAACCCACATACGGTTCGAGAAGAGTAGGGCACGTAGTTCCCGGTGTGGTGGTCTGTCACTCATACTGTTCTGGGGATACCTGTGTAAACTACGTTTTATTCAGTTAAGATTGTAAAGTGCACGGCTGTTATTTGCGCCATAATAAGCAGTCTGGCAAAGTCCCCCACAAAGTGTTGTTCATTGACCCTGAAAAGTCCCCAGGGTATAGTAGTGGTTAATTACATTTTCATTCAGAGCACACATTGTGCATACAGACTAAGAATTATATTACTAGAAAATACTAAGAGAGAAGATTGAAAACTACCAGCAAACTTTAAAGTGGCTAAAAGCACCAAAGCGAAACATCAGTGAAGCAGAAGTGTAAAGCATGATACTAGTTTTATGTTAGGAGAACCGTTTTGTTCAAGGAGTAAATATTGCTTAACTCTTTTGTTGAAACTATATATAGCTAGCTGTTTAAAGTTAACAAGGAAAGAAAACAATATTAGAGATTGTATGTTGGGAGCAAAGAATCTTTTTTGCATCGATCCAAAATCCTACTACTTTCTAAAGAGCTAGACAAAATCTGCGTGTTTGCCTCTTTGAGGCCTTTTTGAATATCTTTGGAAACTCTGGCTGAACTCTGCTGAATAAAGGTACTTCACGAAAAGGAAGTCATGATCACGCAACAAATTATTGCAGATGACCAGTCGCTCAGAATATAATACACCTGTTCTAAGTCGCTAAATGTTCACGTATGCAAAATTTATCTGTAATAACCAACAAAAAGACTAAGAAGACCAAGCTATGAAGCATTCTGTGCTGAGGAAAGTCAGAAACGCTAACTATCTATATATGTGCGGTACATCACCAGAGGTAGTGCAATATTAAATGTGCTGCTAGCTTGAAAGAAAAATTCAAAAATTTTGTGGAAGGGGAAGGTTATAATACTAATTTGGTTTGCGAATCCTTGGAGAAAGTTGCCGCCGAATTCGAGGTCTTGGGATCGATGAAACGTTCTCGTTAGTCTAAGAGGTGAAAAGCATTTCTTCTGTACCTTAGTTTCTACTTTTGATTTCGTTCTCTGTCCCCAGCGTATGCTCCCAAGCTTTTATATGCCAATCGCAAGGACATAAGGATAGTTCAAAAAATTCACAAAAACCATACAGCTACAGAGACGATAGTAGTCGATGGTTTGGACGACTCAATTATTGCAGTGGATTTCTTCTTTGCGGAGGGCTATGTCTTCTGGACGGATGTTATCTTGGAGAAAATCAAGCGTATACCCGTTAGAGGAACGACAAGAAACGTAGAGGATGTGATTTCGTTGGGTTTGAGGAAACCCGAAGGCCTAGCTGTAGATTGGGTGGCAAGAAAGTTGTATTGGACCGATTCTGGTGATTCAGATTGGCAAACAAATAGGATAGAAGTTTCAAACTTAGATGGAACTAATAGAAAGGTTCTGTTTTGGAAAAAAATGGGTCTTCCAAGAGCAATTGCCGTTGACCCGCTCTATGGGTAAGTGTGAACAATTTTGTTTCGCGTTCCTCGCGTAAAAAACGCCATTAACCACTTTGGTACATTCAAGGCACGTCCTCATAACTACTGCTTGGATTAAATTTTCTTTTTCCCTGGTTATATTGCTTGAAATAGCGTAGTCACCCCGACCAGTCAAATATACTAAAAAGCATTGAAAATTGGACGTCGGTCAATTGTTATTGTCACAGTTCTAAAAAGGAAAAGAAGCCGACTCATTTTTTTCCGTCAACTGTTTCATCCCGTGATTAGCGTATATTGTTATATGCCTCGTTCTTCAAAGGATGCCGCTACTGGCCGAGTATTCTAGAATCGCTCCTTTCAGCCAGAGATATGTGAATGTAGAACGCCATTTTGATTATAACTGAGAATCACCTCCGAGTTATAACATTCAGTTTGTGCTATTAAAAGCCACCACCCAGAATTTTACATCAAGCAGTAGCGAACGTACGTATTTGGCGACCGCATGAGACAACCGATGGAGCGAATAAAGTAATTTAGGGGCTTCAGGCGGAATGAGTGGGAGCGACTGTTCTTGGGAGGGCTTTAGGAGCGATTCTGGAATACCCTAGAACTTACCCGCCATTATTATACTCTTGCAGTGGCAACGAGACATATAACAATAGACGTTATTCACATGCAAATAAGTGGACGGGTACCCTAGAATCTACAATAGCCCAGCTTTCTATACCAGCATAAATTAGGAAAGGAGCAAAACAGATAAACTATAAGTGCATACATTGCACTTGGTGCGCCATTCTACTTATGAAAAAATTGTTTCATGACACGGGCTTCATTTGACAATCCCCCTTTATCTAAATTTATAGTAGTACACCCCTTTTTTGTAAGGACGTCTAATTTTGGAGCTGAGGCTGAACTTTATTTTCATTCTTCTTCTTCTTCTTCTTCTTCTTCTTCTTCTTCTTCTTCTTCTTCTTCTTCTTCTTCTTCTTCTTCTTCTTCTTATTATTATCATCATCATCATTATTATTATTATTATATTATTATTATTATTATTATTATTATTATTATCATCATTATTATTATTGTTATTATTATTATTATTATCGTCATAATCATCGTTATTGTTATTGGATAGTATCCTTCCCATAACACACTGCAAGCCCTTACGTCGTTAGGAGTTTTTGTGTCGTTTTGTACACAACTGCCAACACTATACAACACCTGCAAAACCAACAACGAAATCCCAAATATATATTGGGAGTTGTTGCGTCTGTTTGCTTAAAACTGAACTTAAATGAACTGTTCTCAATGTAGCACGCAATAAGAAAACCACATTGTTAAAATTAAAAAATGCCTTTAAGTATTTGTTAAATTGTCTTGTTATACTACAGTTCTACATTTCTCTTACCTTTATTTATACTACTCATAAAAACAAATAAGAAAATAAAGACGTTCTTAACTGACTGTCAGCCTGGGTACGTTCTTAGTACGTTCTTAACAGTTTGGATAATTTCAGCCTCAACGATCTTACAACAAAGTTTCTTCTAAAAAAACTGTAGCTGTGTACAAACAAGTCAAGAAATAAGAAAACGAGCCAAGTGTATTATGACAGACATTCAGACGTTAGAGAGATTTAGCATCGCAAACTGAATGACGACAATTATTATAATAACTAAGGTTGAAATTTGCGATTTGCCAAAAAGTAACTTAAAGAACTGCAAGTTGATTCTATCTCATTTTTGCCTCTGAGTGATTTACAAATTTCGTTCAACTTCTATGCAGAGATAGAGGAAGAAATTAACATAAAGAATTTCCCTGCTTTTAAGACAACTAGCTACCGTCGTTGCCATTTGCCGTCTGAATCACTACTATTCAGAATCGTGTTTACTGCAATAGGGAGTTTAAGAAACGACGACGGCTACGGCTGCGACAAAGCCACAAGACAAGAATATCATGAGAGAATGTTAGCATCGGCAACGAGTGCGGGTACGAGATCAAGTACAACTTGTATTTCGTTCTCGAAGTCGTGCTCCACGACGTATTTAGATAAGCTTATAAGACGAGTTCCAATCTGCAGAAAATACTATTATACGGGATGAAGTTCACATTTCGGCACCAGTTAATTTTGAATGAGTTGCTGGTGTTTGCGCTTTTACTTGTGGAAGTCCTTTACAATAAACGACGAAAAACAGACGCAGTTTCCTTTTGATAAACTCTTTCTTTCCGCTACGACTTTTCGATGTAAAGTTGTCGCAGATTATCTTGCCAGACGACTTGAGCAAGTCGTGCTGCGCCGTACGGACGCGCATTCTTCAATAATCCCAGAACTTGCACTCGAAGTCGCACTCGTTGTGCTAACAGTAATGGACCTTTAGATCGAAGCACGCGCATGTGCATACGTTTTGGAGGCCGACATTTTTCGAAGTGCGCATGCTCACAACGGAAAACGCGTACTCGTGACCGTACTCGAAGTTAAGACTTGTAGTTGTCCTCGTCCTCCGATCTAAAGGTCCCTAATAATTAATTTTTATTGGTTGAAAGAGGAAAATAATCGTGCTGCCGGCGCGGCACGCATTTTGTCTCGTATTTTTGTGGTACTCTGAATACCAACAGCGTCAAATTACAAAAGTACATACAATTGCAAACCTTTCATTCTATTTTTTTCTTTGAAACCGCTAGTATAAATATAGTATTCGCTCATTTCTGGCTTGTTACCTTCGACCGCCGAGCCATTTGGAAAACCAGAGTAGTAGAAAATTTCATGCCTAATGATAATCAGCAGCTAGCCTTTCGTTTGCCGTTTGCTGTTTGACGCTAACGCGTGATTCTCAATTTCTATTTTTTCAATAATACGTGCAACCGAAGAGATTCTTGAGCCATAAGACTCGTTTCCTTCGTCTACAAAATTCGTCCTATAGATACATCGTACTCAGTCAGCTGTAAGTGTTCTTTTTGTCAGCAAAACTAAATCTTTTTTGATTTCTGTATTGCAGGTTCATGTTTTGGACTGATTGGGGAAAAGAGCCCAAAATAGAGCGCGCAGAAATGGACGCTTCAAATCGTCAGTCAATTATCCAACAAGACATTTATTGGCCCAATGGGCTGACAATAGACTACAGCGCTCAGAAAATATATTGGACAGATGCCAAATTACTTTATATAGATAAGGCAAATTATGATGGCTCAGGCCGTGAGAAAGTATTTAAATCTCCTTCACAATGTTCTTTGGGTCATCCATATGATTTGACGTTGTACGGTAATAAAATATATTGGACAGATTGGAAGACAAGAGGGATTCACTCCTCAAACAAGAATATTGGAATGCGGTGCCAAATGATTTCATCAAATGCATATCCTCATATGGGTATTCGGGCATTTGAATCGAAAAGACAGCAACCTAGACCTGGTAAGTTTGTTGTATAAATAGCCAGACAACAGAAATCACAGATCCACTCGAGGTGTTCGATTCCTTCTCTCTCTATATCCAACCAGGAAAAGTTACCAGAGAATTTTCCATTTGGTCTCAGTGTTGTACCAACACTACAATTAGTAAGATATTGGAAATACAGCTGAATTTGACACGGCTCAACGAAGTCCATTATCTTTCAAGATTTCAGATATGTATGACAGGAAAGACCCAATTACGCAACTTTTCCAGACGGGTTTTCACGGGTAAGATTAAATGAGGAAAGAGCAGCCAATGCAATGATAAAAATGATAAAAATGGCACGCCTGTTGTATTTCCTATTTGAAATTGCTAACTCGCTTAAGAGGGGTGGCTCTTAACAACCAATCCGTTGCAATAGACCCCTTCAAATAGTCATTTCTCGGATTCCTTTAACTCTTCAGTTATCCTTTTTTGCCAAATGTGTTTTATCTAACATACCTTTGTATGATTCGACTCACAACCATATTTGGTCAATCACGTGACCAAACAGAAAATGCCTAAATACTCAGCGATTTAACTATGTTGTTCTCATTTTTTAATGCAACAGTATGAGAAAATTCTAACACAAAATTTGTAGCATGGATATTAAAAGAAATTATTTCACAAAACATTATGACGTCATAAGGTCCTTCTTTGACACACTTTTCAAAATATCAGTTCCATTTTTTGTCCAAATAGAAATTCCATGCTACAGTTTACAAAAATAGATAGGACGGTTCCCATCCGTTTAAAAAACCGCCTCTTCCTTTCGTTTCCTGGGGGCTTTTACCTGTTTTTCACTGAAACGCACGGCAGAAGACTGGGACTAGTTGCGTATGCGCCTTCTGTTTGAAGTGTTGACAGATTTCCATTGAAAAAGATATTTCATAGAACCATCCATCCAACCTCTTTGTAAGGGTCTTTTACTAAAAGCTTCCTTAGCAAACATTGTCTTTCTGTGGTTAAGTGCCGCCCCCCTTAAGCTACCTGGTTTGGTGGCTTAAATTTAATTAGAATTCAATTGAAATTTGGCGAATCGCTTAACTTTAAGTGAGTTGGGAAAGGAACTGTTTTCGCGGATTTTCGGTTGTTAGTCGCTAAGTGACCTGAAAAACCGCGCGTGAAAACACGGCCAATTATGTATCCAGTACAAATCTCCCGTGGTTAAGATTCTTTGTTTATAGTATCACCTGGGACAAAACGTTTTATTCCCAAAGGGTATGAATTGGGTACAACATTGAGTTAACCGATTAGGTCTATTGCAATAATTTACACTGTAACTCCACTGCTTGTTTACTTCTTTTACAGGTAAAAATCCTTGCAATTCGACCACTAATGGAGGATGCAGTCATTTGTGTTTGTTGAATACCAATGGTCGTTCCTGCGCATGTCCCACTGGTGTTAGGCTTATGATAGATCAAATGACGTGTGAGCAAGGTAAAAGTCAGGTTTTTTAAACTCATTTGGTACAGTGTATTCCGGCTCTCTCAAGGCACGGCGTAAAGCTGTGGTCAGGGAACTAAGTTCCCTATGAAGTAAAAACTATCTTGTTCTAATATAATAGATTATCATTTTCTGATTTGAAATGCGTAGGTTTAAGGCAGTAAAACATTTACATTGATGTATATATCGAATCCAAAATTTGATTTTGGCGCCTTTAAGTGTCTCCATCTTCCACTCCGCCAAAACGATCGTATTACATAGCTGTGACGTAGAAAATGCTTTAGAGGACAAGAATTTTACGGCGGGTAAGGAGAAATGTTTGACCTCTGCGACTTATCGCGCTGCTGGTAACCCAAATATGACGAACTGCAGTAATCGAACTTGTATAAAGGGAACGGGAACAAGTAGGCATTATTTTCCGAAGGACGAAACTTTACGGCAGAAGTGTTTTTGGTTTGTCCGAATGACAGTAGAAAATTAGTAGAGTCACCGAAGAGGCGTTGGTGGGTTGAAATGAAAGTTCGATCTTTGTTAACTGATTCTGAAGTTGAATTGTGACTGTGGGAACATTTTATCTCGGAATATTTGGCTGCAGTTTGGTGGGTTCTTCAGAATAGAGTGTGCAGCCTTGGTATTGGATGATACGATGGGCAACAGAGAAATTGAAAAATATCTCAAATCGTGTTGCATCAGGAAAACAACCACACAGGAAGGAAGCTACCCACAATGAAAAGGCTTTTTAAGTGAGAGTTTTTTCATATAATTTTCTTCTTAAGCTATCTAATTTATTGAGATTCCCATACAAATCCTCATATTTTTGTCGGACATGTTGGCCTTCGAATTCCCTCACACTAAGCTTGGGGCGCCTGTGGTTGAACATTCGTCTGACGAGCTTTTCGCTTGGCCCAGAACCTGAATCTGTTAAGGACTGTTAATTCTTCGCTGTCCTTTTTTTTTTTTTTCGCAGAAAATCGACCGTAGTTAACAATTTTTTTCAATTAAATAGTGGGTGTTTCCATGGCGCTGCAAGGCGATTGGAGAAGCAGACAACTCATTGAGGCATATTATCGTCGTCATAAACGACGTCGCCCTAACCAAAAACTCGTTCCCAGTCCACAGGACACGAATTACGGTCTAAAAAGATTGAAAAAAAAACGAGTTTAATTTACTTTTTCAAACTTAATTTCATTTGTCATTTCGTAATCAAGACACAACAAGCTTCAAAAATACATGAGAATTAAATTCACTTCATAGGCACTTTAAGCAACGGCGACGAGAACGTCAAAAAGTTGCATATTTAGTGGGAAAAAACGATAGCTTTGCATGCCCTGCATGCTGAGATGATGTTCTCGTTGCCATCGCCGTCGCCGTCATCGTTGCGTAAGTTCCCTAAATAAACGGGTCGTCACGCTGGCGCTGCCTCTGCAATCGTATGTGGGCTGAGTTTCAGTCAATCTCAACCTGACTCACGGTTACATGATCCGGTTTTCATACCTCATCAAAGTAGACCCACAGTGGTGCAGTGCTCTGATATCAGACATGGAACGAATAGTGTCTGCAAGAGGCTCCTTATTTTATGCTTTCGATGTCTTGAGCAGCATATTGGCCCTTAAAAGCGGGGAGCAGTCAATTATTTAACAAATAGATTCCATGGTGCGGTGCGTCTGTTCAGTAATAGATCAGAGATGACGTCAAAATGTGATGTTAGAGCAAAAAAGTGGCACACGAGGACATAGCTGAGTGCGTCAAGGCTGCTAAAAACCAACCAATTACAGCGGAGCATCCTGCTTAAAAGGTGACTCGTAACCAGTCGACCTCATCGCCTGATGAAGACTAGCAGTATGCAGTCGAAACGTCGCTATCTACATCACAAGTGTCCACATCGTGAGACAAACGAGAATACTTTATTGTTATTATCGTACCTCACCACGATGAATAACAGCAACCTTTTTTGCGATATTACATCATAGTTAATCCAGGAAATGGTTATGAAACCTTAAAATCTTCAAGAGCGAGAACAATGCTGTCGCAATCGATATTGAATTGCCCGTGACCCAGCACAATCTTTTGTTTTTGCTTCGCACGGGTTTCCAAATTAGTTGCGCATAATTTAATCGAAAAAAAAGGTGTGTTTTGTGCAGGGTCAAGGCCCAAAATATGGACAAAAACATGAAACAAAGGAAATTGTCGAGTTTCATAACCATCTCCATGCAATTACTACGATTACATGCATTTAGAAATCACTGGCGATCCTTGCAATCTGATTGGCTCTCAGTAGAGCGCTTTATTCACGAATCGCACAAGAATCGCACTATTTATTGCTCTAAATAATTTATCTCCTTTTCCACGGCCAATGAGAAAGGAATACTAAAACAAAACAACCAATCAGATATCAAGGCGGCTTGTTTAAAGTAACCAATCAAATTGCAGGAAAATGGAAGAAAAAGAAAGGCATTGTGTAGCAAATTTTACAAGTTTTGTTCTCCCAACTTTGCTGTGCACTCGTTCGATTTTACACTTATTTTAGACCAAATTGCACTCCACTCAGTTCAATTACCGTCATTGTTAATAGTTAAAATTTGCTGTTTTACCTGAGGTAACTGGGTTATCAGCATCGTTAGTGTTTTCTAAATTGACTTCATTAATGCTTCTCTAATTTACAGGTCCAGTTAACTTTCTCTTATTGGCAAGGAAAGAGGATATCAGGCTTATCTCACTGGATACACCCGATTTTATTGACATTGTTGTTCCAGTTTTTGGAATCAGACATGCAGTTGCTATTGACTTTGACCCTATCGACAAATTCATTTATTGGAGTGATGATGAGAATCTTGAAATTAAGAGATCCAGAGTGGATGGCACAGGTATGGATATGGACTATTTGTAACGAGGCCACCAGGCTCCGTAAGTTTTTTTTAACTCTTGGGATCAAACAAAGAACACGCGCAGCCCATATAATGCATGTCACACTAGTGAAAAATGGTCCCTCTCACCACTCCCAACCGGACTCCCAGTTTTCAATTCTTAGTGGTCCTGTTTTGATAAGGGTGTGCGCAAAATGATTGGTCAAAGTGGCAGGCATTGCAAAAATTTGCATTTAGTAACCATTTGCAAGAAATCCATTTGTAGCGGAGCTCCGTCTCCAGGCTTGGCAACTCTTTTACTATCGCACTTAACCATACTGTTGGGTCACGGAATGGGGACTTTGGACTTTGAACTTCGGACTACGGACTTGATCAGGATGTTGACCAGGATATTGTAACTAAAAAATCACTGAATTACTGCAATGGGCTGAAACTCCTTCGAAAAAAGTGTAGGCTACCTGTAGCCTCTTGTTCCTTCTGAATGCAAAGTGTACCCCCAAAGGTGTACATTGTCAAGTATACAAAACACCTAAAAAGAAGTTCCTTTTACTTTTTACCTTTAAAACAAATTGTTTTCTTGGTTTCAGATGTAGAGGTTGTCATAGCTTCGCAAATAAAACGTCCTGATGGAATTGCTGTTGATTGGGTGGCACGCAATTTGTACTGGACTGACACTGGTACTGATCGAATTGAAGTCAGTCGATTAAATGGAACAGCAAGAAAAGTTCTCATCAGCGAAAATTTGGATGAACCAAGAGCGATTGCTTTGGATCCATCTCATGGGTGAGCATTTGATTACAGATAGTGCTGTGATGTTTTTGAGAGGGAAATAAGACAAAAGGCAAAAAGGAAGGCACTTTTAGCCGAAAAATAAGTTCCTCATCTCCATTTGAATACTACCGGCAATAGATATTGGTTTTGGTTGGTACAGTAAATCATGGCAAATGCACAATCAAGTGAAGAGCGTATTTAATTTTTCTTTGTGTCAGCTACATGTATTGGACTGACTGGGGAAAGAATCCAAAGATAGAAAGAGCAGGACTTGATGGAAGCCATCGCATTACCTTGGTGAACAGCTCCATAGCATGGGCAAATGGGATTGCCATTGATTTCCATGAGCAAAAGATTTATTGGGCAGATGCTAAATACGACAAAATTGAGGTTATGAATATGGATGGGAGCAATCGAAGACCAGTGTTGAATAAAAATTTTCCACACGTGTTTGGTTTTACTTCTAATGGTAATAAGCTATATTGGACAGACTGGGAAAAAAGGAACATAGAAAGTGTCAATAAACACACTGGAAAGGACAGAAAAATCCTCATTAAAAAGCTACCGGATTTGATGGGATTAAAAGCAGTCAACCTCAGCCTTGATCTTGGTGAGTTCGCTTTATTTTCATTAGTTACACGTATCCAAACAGGTAATTAACAATTGTGCCATTAGCACCGCTTGTTGGATATGGGACTGGTTAGTAACCAATCGTTGGCTATTTACCATCTGTCATACATTATATAGAATTACTCAACAGAATATCGCGCTTCTGATTGCTTAATGACGAATGCATAAATAGGTTATAGGATGCAATACGGAAGTTGCTATGGAAAACAAGGGATGGAGTGATTTTGTTGAGTATATAATAAATAAAAAATCCTATGAACTTGCTCGCGCATTTCGTGATTTATGGTCACTCTTGAGGTTTTGAAAGTTCTCAAATTGCACTCTCCTACGGATCGCGCTATTTTCAGAACTTTCAAAACATGACTCGTGCCCATAAATCCCGAAATGCACTTGGGCTCAAACAATTTCCTATGCATATCCAACGCGCGCTCATGGAATAATTTTTCATTAAATTTTCATTAAATTATGAATGCTTGGACACTTGAAAATTAAAGCCAATTTCATTAATTTTATTAATCAATTTCCATATTAGGTCATACGGTCATGAGTTCATATATCATATCATATCATATCATATCATATATCTTTATTTACCCTCGGATTTTTAGAGTAGCTTGGTGTAGCTAATTTCTCCGAGCATTTACCCTCCCAACCACGATACATCACAGAAGACAGACCACAACACCGGGAACTACATGCCCTACTCTTTGCGATAAGTGTGTGGGTTTTTTTACGTCCCACAGGATTATGAACATTGAAGGGTTGTGAGACGGGACCTCCGGAGTTGAACTCACGACCTCCCGCGTGACAGCCCGGTGTTCAACCAACTGAGCCACCGGTGATAGTTGATAACCGAGATTGAGCGAACCAATCAGAAAGCTAGAAACGCAATATCCGAGGTCGAAAATTTAATCAGGAATTATTGGCTGGGGCTCAATTATGCAGATAGAGGATTAACTGTGACTGGATGAGGGTTAAGGGTAATTTGAAGATCGACTTTATGAGGATTCAATTAATTTTCAGGATGTTGCTATCCAACAGATAGCACTCTCCGAGGTCAACATAACTTTCACAACATAAGTTGGACAAATTTCATAACAGATTTATTCAGATAGAGCTCTAAGAATGGCAATTTGCATTTTAAAAGAGTTGGCAGTTACAATTCTGTGGCTCGGTGTGACACTTACCGTCAAATATTTTCCGTGAGTGGTCCATCAACCTCATTCTTAGATGCGATGTGGAGTTTTCTGGAAAAAGCTGAGGCGCTGTTTTGTCGGCTAGTTCCTCGCAGGCTTAGGTCGGGAAACATGCTGCTTCTGAAGACGCAATCTTATAATTTAAAATCCTACGGTTTCAGGGCATTTTCCGTGTATGCCACTCAGCTTTCGAATGCCCTTCCACAGGAGCTAAGAGTGTGCGATTCTGTAGGTAGTTTTAAGAAATCCCTGAAGACTTTTCTTTTCCAAAAGCCTTATTGTTGAGTAAAAATATACTAACTATGAACGTATGCCAGAGATTGGTCACATTTTTTTGTGAGATTTTATTTAAGTTATATTATATTTTTTAAAGCCAATTTTCAATTTTATTTTTTTATCGATGTGAAGCGCCTGTGGACTCTTGAGGAATAAGTCTGCTTACGAGCCAAGTGGCTCATTAGGCCGGAGCTTATCCCGGTTTCAGTAGCATGAAGCAACTGGGAGTATTTCTACTCCCCCCTGGATGGGATGCCAGTCCATCGCAGGGTTACCTACCCCCAGCATTTTTGCCGGTACCCATTTATACACCTGGGTGGAGAGAGGCACCGTGAGAGTAAAGGGATAAGCACTATATAAATTAATTGTTATTATTATTAGTTAGAATTATGTTACTAGCTGGAATGAATAATAACTATTAATAAGAATTATAATTATGTGATATGATCCCTATTCCCAACAAGCTAGACTTTTGGTACAACCCACAACGTTCTTCATCTCCTTTTGACAAACAGTTAGGTCACGCGTCTTCCTTGCTGCCTTCTGTTTTTTGTTTAGTCCATGGGTCGTACCTAACATTTCATGATATCGTTGAGTTTCATCGACTAATATCGGTTTTTTTTGCATAAGTCAACACCCGATACAATTTCAAGAAGTCAGTTTTTTGGTCTTGAATATTAAGTTGTAATACTATAAGACCGGGCAATTAAAAAGACCAGGACATCTCAGGAACCTGCTTCTCTGAGGTTAATAAAATGATGAAAATGTTCCTTTATAGGTTCGAACCCCTGTCAGCGAGATAATGGAGGATGCAGTCACTTGTGCCTGTACAGTCCAACAGGAGTCAATTGCGAGTGTCCCGATGGAATGGAACTGATGCTTGCAGACAAGAAGAGTTGTATTTGTAAGTTATTACCACAGTTAATTTTTCCTTGAATCTGGAGACCACATTCTGTGGGTGACAAGTGCAGTGGATGTGTGGGGATTGTACTTCTTGGTCTGCCGTTTCGATAAAGGTGCAAACAACACTCTCGCTTTCTTAATACGATACTCTTGGTTTTTTTCTGGAATCATCAAGCTTATAAAATCGCTGGCCTCTGCACAATAATTGGATTGAAGTGTTGCTTTTTTAACCAGTGCTTTATCTTTTCTTTTAATGATTCGCAGTGCCAGGGACATTTCTGTTGTTTTCCAGCAAAGAAAACATTAACAAAATCTCCTTGGATACCAACAACGGAGCAGTGATTCCTTTGGTGAGTGTGAAAGATGCGCGTGCATTGGACTTCAACGTTCAGGAGATGCAAGTTTACTGGACGGATGGGGGCCAAAAGACAATAAGCAGAGCCTTCCTTAATGGCAGCCACATAGAACCGATAATTGAAGTAGACTTGTCATTTCCGGATGGTCTAGCTGTGGACTGGATCGCTAAGAACCTGTATTGGACGGACGCAAGCAATCACCGAATAGAAGTGTCCCGGTTGGATGGGCAACACAGAAAAATGTTGATTTGGAAGGATGTATGGGAACCACATGAACTGGTGCTTGATCCGGTCTCAGGGTAAAATTCTGCTTTTCAAATTAAACCGATAGAAACAAGGAACGATTGGTAGCCGACGTTCTGGTTAAGGAACCTTTTTCCACTCCAATGCATGCTTTCTTCCACATTAGTATATCCATAAACGTTTAATTTGTACGTTAACTTGCCAGGGGAAGGTGTCTGTTTGCAGCCCGCACGGCACTTCTGTGTCATGTAACAGAGACCCCTTGCGGTTCCGTGCTGGAAATTAAGGACGGAGAGTGAGCAATCGGGCAAGGTGAAACTGTAAAATTCCGCGCGATCGAAACCAGTACCAGTACGGAAAAATTGCTTGTTTTGGTTTTGACATGTTATGGTTGCCCTATTGGTATTCAAATTATAGGGCAAGCACGACACCTCACTGTTATTTAAGATGGCGGGTACTGGGAAATTTGAAGGTGGATTTTTTTTTTCTAACACGGTTTAGTGGTTATCTATCGGGCCTCCCACCACTGCAAGCCGGGGTTCACCTCTGGCCTCGGCCAGCATGTGGGCTGAGTTTCAGTCGATCTCAACCTGACTCGAGGGTTTTTCTCCGGTTTTCCTCCGGTTTTCCTCCCTCATCAAAATCGACTCACAGCTAATTAACATCTAGCTGTGGTGCTGTGCTCCGACATCAAACATGGACTGTATAGCGGCAGCCAGAGGCGCCTTTGTATGCTTTCAGCCCGATGTCGTGAGCTGCGCCCTTCGCAATTCAGTCCTCGGCTGCAAGTAAGGGTGATTAGCACTTTTTCTCACACTTGGACTGAAATATAAAACGCTGTTGATGGTTAACGTGCATTTTTTTGTAGACATATGTACTGGGTAAACGGTGGAAGAAAGCCAACTATAGAAATAGCTGACTTAGATGGATCAATCAGACGCACTTTATTCAAAAATCCAACTCCTCCTGTTGGCTTAACAATCGACTCTTCGACCGGATTAATCTTCTGGGCCGATCAAGAAAGGAGGATGATTGAGTGTGCAAACTTAAATGGAACAAATAGGCGAATTGTCGTGTCAGGGCTGCCAGTGACATTTGCATTGACACAGTTCGAGGATTATATCTATTACGCTGACTTGTCAACAATTTACCGAGCTAATAAAACGAATGGATTGGGTCAGACGCGAATTGAGAGCAATATTAACATTATTATGGACATCCTTGTATTTCACAGCAGCAGACAGGAAGGTATGTAAAGATTTTTGTACATAAATATTTTGTCCATCCGTAGTATCCCTTATGGCTAGTTTTCACTGAATCCCAGTCATCCAACGTGCGCACTCATGAAATAATTGTTAAGTATTTGTGAAGCATGCCAATTATCAAGAGCTTAGAGTTTGAAGCAGATTTGGTACTAGAATTGTGTGAGATGGTCCCCAATACAATACTTTTTGTGGTAGCAGTGGGTATTTTGGATTTAGCGAAAATATTTACATGGTAGCACTGTTGGCGCAGTATTGAGAGCACTCGCCTCCCACCGATGTGGCACAGGTTCGATTCTCGGACATGACGCCATAAGACTAAGTGGGTTGAGTTTTTGTTGGCTCTCTAGTCTACTTCGAGGGTTTTTCTCCGGGTTCTCTGGTCTTGCTCCTTCAGCAAAAACCAAGCGCTCCAAGGTCATAAACCACTTTCATAAATGGCGATCACTTTTACATTCTTTTGTCTTCATGTTAATTAGACCTACTGCTCTCATTTTGAAGTAAAAATTCTCTTTAAATTTGCTCGTGGTAGCGAGGCTAGTAAGGTATATTAGCATTAAAACAAAAGAATATTTTATTTATCCGTCATTATGAAAGAGGTCTATAGAGCGTTTTCACATGACGTCACGGCGGCCATGTTGGTGTTCCAAAACAAAGGAATGGCGGCCATGATGGTTTACCAAACTAATCCTCCGGGAATTGAACTCTATTTTTATGCAAATTCTTTCTTTTGTTTTGGTAATCCAATATGGCTGCTGGTCACGTGAGTGAAAACGCTCTTTACATGGTCGTAACATGATAGCGGCTGCCAGAGGCGCAATAGTATGCCTTCTATTCGAACTGGGTCCTTGCTGTACCTTGCGACGACGGCTAGCGAGACAGTATTATTATTATTATTATTATTATTATTATTATTATTATTATTACTTATTGTTCATCATTGCGAGCAGAATTTTTTAAGCATTTACGAGAATTGCCGATTTGTTGTCTTGTTTATTAATTGTTCTAGCCAATGCCTGAAAGAAACCCTCGATAAGAACAGTGTATGTGCGTTTTAGCTCTTAATACTACATCTACTCTTGCGTAGTGCTGCAAGTGACGTCTTTACCATTATGCTACTGTAGGTTCCCATGGGTTCTCAACGTTTTTCTTGTAACACCTCTCCTCATGTTTCAGGCTGGAATCCTTGCGCCGCCGACAACAATGGATGTAGCCATCTTTGCTTCGCCAAACCTGATAGCACAAGAGTGTGTTCCTGTCCCACGCACTATCAGTTATTAGATACGGACAACCAAACTTGCGAAGGTAAACTAAACTTTTAAAGGACCTTAAAGGCATCCATGCCTATCGTTTTAACAAACTGCAGAGGTTATAACTTTGACAAATCGCAGAAGCGGACAAGTATTAGTCAATCAATAGGTTGTGCAGGCTCCCAGCAGCAAACGCACAAAATATTCGGACGCGAAGTCCTCAAGTGGTTTCGTTTTTTCCTCTTATTATTCTTAATTTCCGAAGTTTGTAGGACAGGACAATTTTGTTTGTTTTGTCCCGTGGTTCGTTGTGTGTAAGTTCTTTCCCTGGCATTTGATTTATGTGGGGGTGCATCGTTTGTTATTTCGATTACTTCATTATTCTAAGCTTCGGTATGTCAATCTTTGCTCTACCAGTCTGTTACGGGGTTACTGAAACTGTGCCTTAACGTATGTTAATTATTGTTCTCTTTTTCAGCTCCAAGTGTCTTTATGTTGTTCAGCGCCAAAACCACCATTCGTCGAATCTTGATTGACTCTGTTGACAATCTCGAGGTGGTTTTGCCTGTGCGAGATTTAGAAAATGTGCTTTCTATCGATTATGACATCAACAGCCACTTAGTTTTCTGGATCGATGGCGGAACCACCAAATCAATCAAATGCGCTTATCAAAATGGAACCAATGTCAAGACCCTCAAGATAAACAGCGGTGCATCACCGTTTGATCTCGCCATCGACCCCTACGGACAGCAGCTCTATTGGACCGACAGTGTCTTCAATAGCATCAACGTTTACAGTTTGAGGCACAAAACTAATATGGGTGCGGTTTTCAAGAAGGATGATGTGTATCCACGTTCCATAGTGCTTTATCCTGAGAAGGGGTAAGTTTCGCGCCATGCACGGGTACAATTGTTAAGAGAGCACTAAAATAAAAAGCGGCAGTTTATACCAACAGTTTGAGTATTTTAAAAAGTATCTTGGCTCGTCAGGTTTATGACAGATGTGGTAGGGCGTTAACGAGCATAATGCAAACTGACTGGAGAGAAATTCAGGAAAGCATAGTCGCCGAGCTGTAACATTTATCGCAGAAGATTAACCCTTGTGTTTTCTTCGAGGCAACTGCTTGTCACAAGACTGTGAAAATCGTCTTGTTGTATTTTATTTCTCGATTCTTAATTTTCGCTCGTTAACTGTAGTTAACAGGCAAGGAATGGGATGTCGTTTTCGGTTAATATCAATTAGTATAAACACACAGGTGATTATACAAAATCGCCGCTCTCATTGGCTCGATATCTCGGATTATCAGCCGATAATCACCTCGATAGACAAAATGGCCGCCAGTAGTCGTTTTGCCACTGTAAATGAAGATGATTTCGCGTTGAAATGTTTGTTTTTTTTCTCTTTTTTAAAATAATCACCTCTGTATTTATACTAAAACAATTATTCGCCGAAGGCGAAGTGATTATCGGTGAATATTCACCTCGACTTTGTCACGGTGAAAATGCACCGATAATCACTTCGCCTTCGGCGAATAATTGTCAAATAGCCGTTTTCCGGGAACGCGAAGTTTAATCTCTGTCTATTTTTAAGTCTGTGCCTGGGTAACTTGATGTATGGATGATCTCATTTTTTTATGAACACGTTCTGAGAGCGATTTTGATTTGATATGCGTTGATTTGCTGATTTCAATTTACAGTGATCCCGATTAGTGCTCCAGCGCTAGAAGACTGGACACTTCAATAAAGGATAAAAATTGTATCTTGCTGCCATCACTAAATGTAATATCTGCATTACACATTGCAGGGATATGTATTTCACAGATGAGAATCCCCAAAAGAAATCGATTATGGGAGCAACGATGGAAGGTACGCATGATATGCTGCTTTTCAGTGCCGATTCCCCTGGCGATCTGGCTGTCGATAAACAAGAACGAAAGCTGTTTTGGACAGACACTGGACTGAAGAAAATTGAGTTTGGTGATCTTAATGGTATGTTTAACGATTGTCATTGAAATCTTGTTTAAAACTATTCTCGAAACGAAAGTTAAGCAATACAAAAAGACTGAGGAGGTGTGCGAATGTTACAAAAGTTACTTGTCGACATGGAAGTCGGTTTTTATAAACGCCAGCCATTTTCATGACGCCACATCATATAAACTCATCAGAGAGCAAAAGGATGGCTAATGGCGCCTCAAGCGGAGTGCAACTTTATCTTCTCGAGTTCGTTCGTCCCAACTGTCAATACCGACGTCTCCGAAATGCGCCTTCGTTTGAATTTTATCTTTAAAAACTCTAACCGGAATTCACACTTATTGAGGCCGTATTGTGCTGTCACCATCTCTTGGGAATAATTATTTTACAGGTTTGAGTGGGGAGGGGGAAGGGGTTATTAACAATTACTTAAATGCCACATTACACGGAGTTTTCCTTTTTTTCATAAGGAATGACCCGCGGCACACTGGTGGAAATGAATGTTTTAAGTCCCGTAGGCCTCGCGGTTTACGGAAACTATGTGTACTGGATTGATAAGGCGTCTCGCAACATCATGAAAATCAAGAAAAATGATCGATGGGGCCGAACCCGCGTACAGGCCGCAGTGAACGACTTGTCTGACATCGCCATTGTTGACACATTGAAGACCACAGGTAGGACAGGGGTCCACCCATTTTGCTACCCTTGTCAAACTTGATTTAAAGTAAAACTAAAGTAAAGCAAAGTAAAGCAACCATATTTAACGTCGATAACTTGTAACAGTAATTCAACTGACAAACCTGAGGTCGACGGTGCGCTCATTTTACTCCCTCCTCGCCATCAGTGCTCCGTTTTACAGGTATTTAAAGCTACTTAAGCTACACAGAACGGAAAGAAGTCGAAACAAGGATGTGAGATCCGGGAGTCGAACTCAGGACCTCTTGCACCAAGGCCGCGCACTAACCGACTGTGCCATCCTCATAAAAAAAAAATGTAAATGCTTTCTTTATAGTGGAAGTACACTTAGCTATCAAGCTAGTTTACAGGTACTCCACTGTTAACAAGGTGAAAGTAACAATTGGCAAACTTAACAGAAACATATTAAGAACCCCAACTGGCGGGAGGCAACCAGTTGGCTATTTACAAAGCATGGTAGAGTTGAATCCGGGACAACCGGAAACAAATCCAAACCAGAGGTTATAACGGGATTTGAACCCGGAGCAGCCCTAACCACTGGACCATACTGCCTCCTCATCCTCATTTGCGTTAATTATTGATATCAGTTTACGGTGTCCCCAATTAGTGCTCCAGCGCTAGAACGACTAGACACTGAAATAAAGTTCCTTTCCTTTTCTTTGTATATGATAATGCAGGGATTTTGTTTTTTTCATTTTCTCAATTGCTGCTTTTTAGTCACGTGGTCAGAGGCTATGTTTCTTTGCTTGTTAAGAGAACAGCTCATTTTTCAAACAGCTGGTTTTGGACTTTCTATATACATTGTAACCTTTCATCATTGTTTAAGGGCATAATAATGGCCACTGTGATGCTATGTGAATGTTGAGCTTCTCAAAAGAGAGAGAATAGTGAGAATAAACAGAATCTGTCGTTTCCCGTTTCCCGTTTGGCGAAAAACACGATGCAAGATCTCACAAATAAGTGGCTTTTGCGTTACGTCGTTGCCGCCTTGTCGGTATGCGGAAATAAAAGGTCGCACATCAGCTTCTTTTGTTCGTCCACCAGCAATTGTATATCACATTATTGTCAACTTGATTCGGAGGAATCGGCTGCAACCCATCTATGGGCACTGTATTTGTCAAGAATTCACAAAGGCAAATATTTGAAAAATTACGTCTCCAAACATTGGTCACGACGATCCCTTGCCCTGTTTCTTTATATCTCAATTCTTAAGTTTTTTGGAAGCAATTTTTTTTCGTTGGAGACTCGGTTACTGTACGGACACATAGAACTTCATTATACTTCTTGTTTCTTGATTCGCAGATGGCCATCCTTGTAGCAAGAAGTACTGCACACATCTTTGTTTGGTTGGAATTGGAGGCCAGGCACAGTGTTCTTGTCCCATCGACATGATTTTGAGTGACGACAACATGATTTGTGGAGGTAGATAACGCTCATCTTGTTTGATGCTTTTGCATATACGGGCCGATATTTCGCCATTGCGTATTGTATTTCAAAGCCCCTAAGTACCGAGGAAATGTGTGGCTTATTTTCCAGTTCAACTTTGTTCTTTTTTTTTTTTTCTTAGCGCGCGAGAAGTGCAAGCCCGATCAGTTTACCTGCTCCAATAGGCGCTGCATAACGCGAAGATGGGTATGTGATGGTTCCAATGACTGCGAAGATGGTTCTGATGAAATGGGCAACTGCAGTAAGTCTGACTCTTTGCATTTTATGTCCTTGCTTACCTTGGATGTGTCAAGGTGACATAAGAAAGTTGGCACATCTGGCATTTGCAGATGTGTTATAAGCCTCGAGAAGAATGGTAAAGGGGTAATTACACGGTATAGGCACGGCGTACCACATGGATTGGCAGACGTCTCATTTGTCGTTTTTCTTTTGCCAGCGAAATGCGAAGACGGAGAGCACAGCTGTGATAATGGCCAATGCGTAAATACGAAGAAGCTGTGTGACTTGGAACTTGACTGTGACGATGGATGGGACGAGAGAGAAGAGAATTGTGGTAATCTGTCCTTTTTGCGCATGTGATTTGTAGAAGCTCTAATCTTTGCCAAACGTGCCATACAGTTACTGTTACTCATCCCCATCTACTTATAAAAGTCGTCCTTTTCCTCCCTCCGCCGACAATGTTACAACAGATTGTCACACAGACTCAACATTGAATTTTCGGTTTGCACTCACGTGATTTGACGGCCATGTTGTTTGTACAAAACAAAAGCAAAATGTCGCTCGCCTTTTGCATAATAATAGAGCCAAATTCCCAAAAGACGTTTTCGCTTTTGTTCCTTAAACCGACATGGCCGCCATGACGTGAGGTGCAAGCCAAGGATAGAAGAGTGGGGATGTTTTAAAGCGAAAGGCGGCATAAGTAAGTAAGCGCCTTTTAACGACGATTGAACTTCGCATAGTTGAGACTGGCTTTTCCCGACCCGATGCCATAAATATGCCCTTCAAACGTTAATCACCAGAAACCATGATGCACGCACTAATGAAATACCTCTCCCAACAAACGCAAAGTTGCGCACTGTAGCACTTGTTCTACTTCTACTTAACGTTGGCACGCAGTTAAATGTGTTAAGCCGTTTAAGTTTCTATTAATTTTCATGAGAATTTGCTACAAGTAACCGGAAGGTTACAGGTCCAAGTCCTTTTGAACAAAAATTGTGCATATAACTGCATTGAACACTTGTTCACTGGATTTTAAATTCACCTTGGAATTATTCCTGTGAAGCGTACCTTGTTTTCAAATGTCCATTTGGTGGGCTTTTACATTGGACGTCACTGTTCGGATGTCCTAATGTCTTTATAGTTCCTAAAGTAGTCGTTGCTTGTTTAATTTTTAGGCAAGCAATGTGCTGCGAACGAGTTCGGATGCGTTAAGAATCATCTTGTTTATAAATGCATTCCGGAAGAATGGGTGTGTGATGGCGGTAAAGACTGTTATGAAAATACTGATGAGATCAATTGCCACCACTCCGAAGGTAAGTTGGACTGGCATTCGCATACAAGAGCCAGGTACATTCTCCAAATCACATTGAAAGAAATGTATATAATTAAAGTGCGTGCTATAGAGAAAGAGAGAAATGATCCTCGCACTTTGAGAGGATTCCGTTCAAATTGTTCCAAGATTTCGTCAACAGTATAGTTAAGCCGACACTTGGATTGCGAGGAACTAAGAACAAGAAATAACCAGTCTTTACGACCTGATGGGAGCAGGCGTTTGTTGTACAAAGTTGAACTTAACGAACTGTTTAATTAAACGCCTTCGACTTCAGCAACATTTTCTGGGACAAAAAAGTGTTGAATTGATGTCTAACTACAACTTTAAACCTATTTGAATTTGATTCAATAAGCTTTCAACATTTTTTACTCTTTCACAACATTGCTAAACGACCTGTTCAAACGCACCCTATATTTGGCTTAAAGAATTGATAAATCCAAGTTGAAGCAAATGTCGAAACTATTTGATTGAGCCTTTAACCATCACAATTAACGTTCCGCAAGGTTTCGGAGAGTTTTCTATTGTTTGGCCCATGATTCTGTGGGAAAAATTTGCCTTTACCAAACTATGTTTGGGGGCAACAATCACCACAATTCAACATAACCTGTGAAGAAGCTCGGGAGCTGGGGCCCGTTTCTCAGGCCCGAAAAGATATTTACGAAACTTCCGCTTGTTTTCATAAGACTGATCGTTTTGACATGTTTTCAACGATAGCAAAAAGCAAAGTGATAGCGAAGTTTGTTGACTTAAAATCCCTCCTTTCTTAAGGAAATTATGATATTCGAAAAAAGCCCGAAAAGTTTCGGGACTTTCGAGAAACGGGCCCTTACTGGCAAGACCGAAAAAAGTTTCTCGTTACCCTTGCCCCATTTCCCTAGTAGCTTTTGGCGACCTTGTGTTGGCAAATATCACGCCATTGGTATTGTAAGTTTACGATGCCCTTGAATATCCCCGTGGGATATAGTGGTTGTTAGACGGCGCTGCTCGATAGCCAAGTCATTTTGTTTTGCTGGCCATAGCACTAATTTACTGGATAATACTCCATCCAGTGGATAGCGCGGGGAACCAATTTTTTCTGCTGAGTTTTTACGGCGCCTTTCAATAACATGGGGGCTTTAAAATTCAAATTTTAATCGAAAAATGCGTTTTTCCCTACCGTCAATCAAATGTTCGGCGGCTTCTCCCAGCTTCCGACTATGTTGACTGAACTGGGCTCAACGATGTGATTTGATTACTGCGCGCTCGACAGTAGTCGGAAGCTTGGAGGAGCCGCCGAACATTTGATTGACGTTAGCGAAAAACGCATTTATCGGTTGACCTTTGAATTTAAGAGTCCGCATGTTATTGAAAGGCGCAATGAAGTATTATTTAAAATGAAAATTCAGAAAGCTGATTCTGAGTTTAACATACACTTCACTCGTAATTATTATTTTACTTTTTATTTCGTAGTGAACTCCTCTGGTCCAGGAAATATCGTTCATCACCATCAGCACCATCCATATCTGAGCAGTAGAATGATCGGCGTTTTCGTTGCGTCCATCATTGTTTTCTTAGTATTTCTAATTTCTGCTGTCGTGATACGCCGCATATTCAGACATGAGCCCGCGAACTGTAATGAGCAACACCAGTTAGCGCTCACTCCAATGCTGTCTCCCAGCTCTCGCTCGGCAATGCCTCCGTCGTCTTCAGCTCCTCGAAACAACGTTTACGTAAATTTGCCCGCGAATCGAAGAGGCCCGGTGAGATGGGTCACAACAGTTATATAGATGGGGGTAATTTTTGTTTGTTAAATTTCTAAAAAAAAAAAAAGCAAGGTGACACACAATAACACCAACCCAGTGTGGCCAACACATCACGCATGCGCACAACGACTTCACGCAATTGGCAACAAGGTCAACACATGGCTGCAATTGACCGGATGAAATGGTTGCGCGCATGCGTGATGTGTTGGCCACACCCGGTTGGTGTTATGGTGTGTCACCTTGAATTTTTTGTTAAATTTCTGATTTGTTTTTTTAATAGATGACTCAACTTTTTTAAATTCAAAATTTGTGAAAAATCCAATGACACGTTTGCGCGAAATTTGGTAAAACAGCCAACACCTGTTGGTCTCCATTCTGGTCACCTCGGATCGACCCAAGGCTCTGGGAAACTCTATGAAGGAGAAAATGCGGGAACACTGGTGGGAGGCGCCACCCCTGCACCCCACCATAATACACTACCTCCATCATTATCATGATCATCTATATCTGATCTAATGTTTCTGTTAAAGTAGACAACGAAATAAATTAAGATAACCATGTAATATGAAGAAGATAGTTTCTCTCTCAGTTTGTTATGGTGATGACGTAATATATTACTGCTAAAACTTTACAACAAGAAGCTTCGAGAAGCCTGCACATTTTTATCCCGTATTCGTCTCACGTGTCATCAACAATGTTGGTGTGGTTTTTATGTGTCTTGAGCGGCCCTCAGACTGGATCTCTAAAATACACTGGAGACTGGGGACGATAATTCCGACAGGCTCTATTTTGGGAAGGAAAATATACTAAATAAACGACGGGATGATCTATCTGTGTCCTATGCGAGCAGACTAGAAACGATTCTTACGTTACGTTCTGACCTGTAGTATCAACTGCAATGTCAATTCCCGATGTAAAAGCAAGCATCTTTTTAGTGTGGTGCATACCGGAGCGCCGGAACATTTACGCATGCGCTGCGTAATCTCAGGACATCACGACAAAGAGTCGTACCTTGACGATTAAGAGCGCGATTTCGACCCGTAAGGCAAAGCAAAGGTAAAATCTCTGTTACGAGTCTAGGAAGGCCCATCAGGCCGGCGCTTATCTCCGGTTTACGTAGCATGAAGCTAGTCCATCGCAGGGTTACCCCTCCCCCCCCCCCCCCCAGCAATTTCGCCGGTACCCATTTATATACATGGGTGGAGAGAGGCACTGTGAGAACACAACACAATGTCCCCGGCCAAGACCCAAACCCGGACCACTCGATCCGGAGTCGAGCACTCGAACCAGTGGGAATTTCCAAAATGGGGAATCTTTTAAAGGAAACCTTTAAAACTCATGATAAGGGGAACAACAAAAACGCTTCATAAGGTGAAGGGGCGACTAGATTGCACCTGGTTTAATTTTAACGGCGTACATACGTTTCTCGTTCCTCCGTTTATCACAAAATCGGGGAGAAAGAAAATGAGAAAGAAAACTGGTGGCGCCAATTCACCCTGACACAATATCGGGACTACAGCTTTCCGCTTGTCAGTTCCGCTTGTGTGGGGTAATTCTAATACTTCTCCGAACCCGGAGCACCTCAGGTCCTCTTAATTAATTAATTACTTAATTAATTACCAGAACGACTTTTAAAGCCTATTTTGGAAAATCGAGTTTCTTTGATCCAAATAGCATTTTTCTATGTGCTACAAATCGTTTGTAGATTCTGCTGGGAAACTTCCAAAATTATGCCATGGATATAAGGATCGCAATAACCTGGGGACAACCTCGTTCCCAGGGTCTCGATTGTCGTTGTGAGTTTGAGGCTCAGATTGTGTCGCACACTAAGAAAACAATAGATGCTAATGCTAGTAGATATGCATCCGCCGGTCTCTTCCAATTAATGGAATAAGAGGATAGCAAAAGCTGTGTTTGACGTCACTTTGGCACCTCTTCATAAAACCTTTCTCAGAAGAATATAGAATGGGCGCAGTAGCAGTAAAAGGTGTTTCAGAATGCGAGAAAGAGTCCGAGAGAAAGGCAAATCAAATTCACTTTGTGTGCTCTACACAATCCATCAGTAATGGCGAGAGTCCATTGAGTGGTCGACTCTTGGTAATGGCAACCGTTCAGCGGAAGTGGTATTGAAAACTCGCACGAAGTATGAGGGTCACCAACGGAGGCTGATGTAACCCGGAAAATCAACAGCTAGCAGCTCCTGGCACGAGTCATTTTAGCAAATTGTTTTTTATTTTATTTTTATTTTCGAAGCAAATGAAACAATTTTGATATCTTGTACCTAGAGCTGGCCCAATCATCTCCAATCTCGTTCCCAGTAACCCTCTTCTCAAGTAGTCCAAAAGTGATGAGAGAGGTCCTGGTAACGAGCAGAAGATGATCCCGTTTTGGCAACAAAAAAAATAATCCGCTATGATCTGTTAACCAATCTTGACCTTTTTCTGCTTAGACCAAAAACTCGATTTTTTCTCTTCAACAGATGTAACCGAAATTTCCAAAAACTGTGAGTTTTTATAGTTTCGTCGGCAGTTTCGAATTGAAAATTCCATTTGATTCAGAAGCGAATATACCCCGGAAGTTTTTCGAGCCCTCGGGAGCTTGCGTGATAGACAAGAACGAATCACCCAACTGGAAAATAACCGGAAATTCTGTTTTGTGGCTGTCTACTCATTATCTACTCAGGATAAATGTAAATTTGTTTCGTCAGAAGGCCATTACATGGTCTAGGCCCTTGTAACTTTTGCCCGCTGTTTGTAATCCTTAAGCGTTCTCGAAGCGAAAGCGAAACGATGAAAATCGAAGCAACAATTTGCTTGTTTTGCCTCTGTTACAATATTTGTCAAGGTATGCTCTCCTATATCCTTAGTTTCAAATACGTATGCTTTCTTTTGCTGGGTTATTGCTGTGATATTGACGTGTTTCTGAGGGAGTTAAGAATGCTGTCTCAATAGTGAAATCCTAGCTTTAAAGTAACTCTGCAGATTAGTTTGGATAAAGAAAGATCTATCCTTGCTAAATTGACGAAGATCCTATGTTAATCATTCGACCCAGTAAGTTGGTACCTGAGTCATTTAGGCATTTATTTACACTGCCATTTTCGACCGTTTTGATTGATTAGTTTTACGACTTTTTAACTATTGCAACATCACGGAAGCAGTTTGGCACACCGAACACATCGTTACCGAGCATAAGGGAGCATTCGATTGGGAAATTCGGATTTCCCAATCTAACCCACGCTAAGAATAGAGGGCCGAGAAGTTGGTGATTTATACGACAGTCCGTAAAAGAAATATATAATAAAATAATATAATATAAATATAAAATAATATAATATAATATAAATGTATGTTGCTGATTTTTGCATCTTCACTCGCAAACAAATATCTAGTACTATCAAGTTGGAAAGAAGGGGTCTGGGACTGGTAGTGAAAGTTTGTTCGTTCCGCCTGTCCGTGAGTAAATTATGCTTGTTTTGTAAGGCAACTAACCACAAATACATGATGCCAAAAGAAAATGAAGGAAAGGGACAAGAGCCACAGTCAGGTTCAGCAAACACGGAAAAAGGTCAAGAGAACCGACCACGTAGAAAAAGGATAAGACAACAAGGATCGCAAACCGATGATGAACTTTTGAATGAAGGACATGAGCAAAACGGTTGTACAGTGTGCAATGGTAAACTGGATGCTATTCAAGAGAAGCTCGATCAGGTATTGCTGTTGATTCCTGAATTTGAACATGTGCGGGCTAAAATGAAGCAGTTGGAGGAAGACAAAGAATCGTTACAGCAAAGCCTTGAGTTCACCCAAGCAGAAGTGAAGGAATTAAAATTGCAAATTAAATCAACAGCCGAGGAGCTGGGTGTCGCGAATAAAAAGCTTGATAAATTAGACCAGCTAGAGCGCCGAATTATCAAACAAGAATGCTACAATCGTCGCAGCAATATTAAATTTTTTGGGATTAAGGACTCTGAAGATGAGTCACCAAGCGACACAGAGAGGGCTGTGACTAAAAGTGGGACGGGGACGTGGGGACGTGGGGACTCGGGGACGTGGGGACTTGGGGACTCGGGGACGTGGGGACTTGGGGACGTGGGGACGTGGGGACTCGGGGACGTGGGGACGCGGGGACTCGGGGACTCGGGGACTCGGGGACGTGGGGACTCGGGGACGTGGGGACGCATTTTTACCATTTGTTTAACTTTTCATCATATTTCACAAAATCTTCGTCTGTTGATCGTAACTGCGTTGTACCCCGGTTTAAGTTCCTCGTTTGTATGATGTGAAACAGAGATCTAGTAAATATATATAGTATAGTTTATTACTCGTCTTCATAAAAAGGTGACTTTCATTATACTACTATGAAGTTACATAGTGGAGTAATTTAGGTAAAACGAAGGGACAATTTTTTTTTTGCACATAGTCCCTATTTGACATAGGCAACATGAACGAAACGTTGGTATAACCATTTCTCAGATCATTTTACAATTCCCTAAGTATATCGAGGCTTGAACATTTAAAAGTACTTCCACTTTCTGCATCCTAACCTTTTTATTTTAAATTATGCATTTCACTCGTAGTTGCCTGTCACGTCACATTTCTTGACTAAAGACGTCATAACGCTTGTTTTTGAGATTGGGGGAACGTTTACCCTAAAAAATTCCGACAAAGTTTTGCTTGAAACTGCTTAAAACTACCATTAACGTATAATTATACCTATCAATGTGATATCGTTCATTTTTATTGTGACCTCTATGTGATTTGACCTTTTTTCTTCTTTTAATTTTGATTTACCGTTGCCATTAAGATGGGCATATGATTAAAAGGCAGAGTGATAAAGCCTCGGTAGGAGTACTACAGCAAGGTATCTTGATATAAGATGACTTTTCCATCCTCTTTTCCGATAAAATATTTCAATTGTTTTTAGCCGTTAAAAATCACGTGACACATTTCAGATGAAAGAGGGGGTAGAAAGCAAAGTATGCAGATTTCAAGTTAACGTCGATTGGATAAATGTTTCCTCGTAAAACAAAAATATGCCAACTTATTCGCTTGGTCAAGCCTTAACACACAGAAGCGTTATTTAGCTTCTGGCCCGGGGACGGTACTTTTCTGGTTGGGGGATGTGCCGCTAGGACCTTGGAACCCTTAGCCTAAACCAGAGCTAGTTCAGGTGAATTTTGCTACCCCGTACCAGAGTAAACTGCCCAAACCCTCCCTATCCTAGAGTAACTGTTTTTCAGAAACTACTGAGGTCACTAGCACAGTCTAGCCAAAGCACAACATCAACGGTGACAACCCGAATCAAAGGTAACAAATTGAACAAGCGCCAGGAAAGATGCAGTCACAATGCCGCCAACGAGGACATTGGCACGGTATTTAAACTTCAGTTACAGAGGAGTCATAAGGCTCAAGTTTCTGAGCAACAACAACAAAAAACGCTGAAATTTCAGCTGCAGTGTCAGCAATGGGCCATTAGGTCTTCTGCTTTGTTTCACATTCGAGCTCTGTGACGGGTGGCGAGAATGACTTTTCGAGAATCCAATTTTTGAATTTCGCTGTGTATTTAGCTGGTACTTGAAAAGCAAAATAACACAAGCAATTCAACTTTCTTGGCGATGTTGTCCCATTTCTGAAATTCTGTACTTCGAAAATGTGTCGCCGCGTCCCCACATCCCCAAGTTCACACGTCCCCGAGTACCCGAGTCTCCACGTCTCCACGTCCCTACATCCCCACGTCCCCACGTCCCCGAGTCCCCACGTCCCCACGTCCCCACGTCCCCACGTCCCCGAGTCCCCACGTCCCCACGTCCCCACGTCCCCGAGTCCCCGAGTCCCCGAGTCCCCACGTCCCCACGTCCCCGAGTCCCCACGTCCCCACGTCCCCGCGTCCCCACGTCCCCACGTCCCCACGTCCCCACGTCCCCACGTCCCCACGTCCCCACGTCCCCACGTCCCCGAGTCCCCACGTCCCAAGTCCCACGTCCCCGTCCCACTTTTAGTCACAGCCCACAGAGAGAAAGCTCAGACAATTCTTGAAGAAAGAAATGCAAATTTCTAACGACGATCTTGAAGAAATGCAATTTGAAAGAGTACATAGAATTCCGACACATCCCATCGCTGGAAAGATTACTAACAAAAAAGAACAAGCGAGGCCCATAATTGCGAAAGTATCCTTTTTCAAAGACAAGGAGTTCATAAAATCCCACATCAAAAATTTACCGAAAGGTAGAAGATATGGTGTAGCTGACGACTTTCCCAACGAGGTGGAAGAGATCAGGAAAGCTTTGTATCCGCTTCTTAAAAAAGCCAAACAAGACAGGAAGAAAGCCTTTTTCAATATCGAAAAGCTAGTTATCGATAACGTCGTCTATCACGGGCCAGAGTCTAGGAAATTTCCACTTTATGGACGTATTATGGCAAATGGTTAACTTTGAAATTTAAATAGTTTAGTGCCTTTATGAAAAGCTTTCGGATCTTTACACTCGTCTCAGACAGAGAATGCCGACTATTGGAATACAGGTAATGTTAAGAGTTAAATGTAGTAAATTTGTTTGTCTTTATGGTTTGTGTGTGCTTTTAGTACTCCGCTTTCATATGCTAACGAAATCGACTGCAACAAACAAACCAAAGTGCTGTATCATTGGCTCATTCTCTTATTTCATTTCTGTAATAAATAGTTTTGCTAGTGGCTAAAACGTATATCAAATGGAGCTTAAGTTTTTATCTCTGAATGTTAGAGGGTTGAACAAGACTACCAAACGACGTCAATTTTTTAGATGGTTACATCAACAAAATTCTGATGTAATATTTCTTCAGGAAACATATTCGTCCGCACAGACTGTCAGATTGTGGGAGGCTGAATGGGGAGGTAAAATGCTCGCATGCCACGGCTCTACTCACAGCCGTGGTGTAATGATCCTGTTCAAACCTAAAATCAACGTGTCGATTGGAAATGTAATTCGGGACAAAAACGGCAGATACATTGTAAGCGAAGTAGCAATAGATGATGTTAAGTGTATTTTGGTAAATATTTACGCACCAAACGATCAAATGCAACAAATCAAATTCCTTAGAGATCTGTCTAATTCCGTCCTCAATAGTTATGCAAATGAAACTTTGGTGATAGGTGGTGACTTTAATTGTCCGTTGAATGGCTGGGATAAACGAGGAGGGCGACCGGTTGAACATAAAAAAAACGTTATCCAGGAAATGAATAACTTAATGGAAACCTATGATCTTGTTGATACATGGCAAGTCAAAAATCCCAGTGCGCAAGGCTACACTTGGAACAATCTTCAATGACAATTCAATGCAGACTAGATTACTTCTTGCTATCTAAAGATATTTGCTCGTCCTTGAAGACCATTAAAATAGTCGCTAATGTTTTTTCAGACCATTCTGCGTTAAGCTTAGTCCTAGCTCACTGTGAGAAAGAAGCTAATCGAGGTCCAGGTTTTTGGAAACTTAATAATTCTCTTTTGATTGATGAAGAATACGTTGACTTAATTACGGTTAAAATACCTGAATTCGTTTTAAAGTATCATGATGTGACTGATAAAGGGCTTCTCTGGGAATTAATTAAAATGGAAATTAGGGCAGCGACTATTGCCTTTTCAAAAAGAAAAGCATCGCAACAACGCGACGAAGAAAAAAAGTTAACACAAATATTCAATGAATTGCAAGAGAAGATCAGATCACACTTCAGTGAAGAGACAAAGGCGGAAATGGATCGCGTAAAAAATAAATTGGCAAAAATAATTGCACGAAAAACCCAGGGCGCAATGGTACGAAGCAGAGCACGCTGGTATGAATTCGGCGAAAAGAATAATAAATATTTTTTAAACTTAGAAAAAAGAAATCACAGGAAAAAACACATAACTTCATTGATAACAGATGATGGCTCTGTTCAGGGTGATCCAAAAGGAATACTAGATGAAGAAGAAAGATTCTACAGAGAAATATACCTCTCGAAAAATACTGATCCTGAATCAAACAATTTCAAACATTTTTGCGAATCTCCCCATTTGAAAAAGTTAGATAAAGGAAGAAGCTAGAAGTTGCGAAGGCTTACTAACGATAGAGGAATGCTCCGAAGCGCTTAATAAGTTCCAAAACAACAAGACGCCAGGCTCTGATGGTTTCACAATTGAATTTTACAGATGCTTCTGGAATGTGGTCGCACCGTTTATGGTTGACAGTTTTAATTACGGCTTTGAAAATGGCCTCCTAACGATCTCTCAACGGCTAGCAATTATTTCATTGATACCAAAGAAAGACAAAAACTTGCAATATTTAAAAAATTGGAGGCCAGTTTCCCTTCTTAATAACGATTATAAAATCGCTGCAAAAGCCATTGCACTCAGAATGGAGAAAGTTCTCCCTAAAATTGTTAATGAAAGTCAAACAGGTTATGTCAAAGGTAGGTACATTGGAGAAAGTATTAGAACGATTTCCGACATTATGTCATTTACAAAAACCCACAACATCCCTGGTCTGGCTGTTTTTCTCGATTTTGAAAAAGCATTTGACTCTCTTGAATGGAATTATCTCCATCTCCATAGAAGTACTCAACTTTGGCCCACAGTTACGGCAATGGATTAGAGTAATTTACAGCGACATTTCTAGTTGTGTTTTAAATAACGGATATGCTACTAAACACTTCAATTTGGGAAGAGTCAGGCAGGGATGTCCTCTGTCAGGCGTCTTGTTTGTCATTGGAATTGAAATCCTGGGTAATGCCATAAGAAGTTCAAAAGAAATAAAAGGCATTAAAATTGATGAAAGAAATATGTTGAAGCTCTCTCAGTACGCGGATGATACCACAGCTTTTCTTGAAGACACCGAATCTCTAAGTTATCTATTCAGTTTACTTTCCCAGTTCGAAAACTGTTCTGGATTAAAAATAAATCAGTCGAAATCAGAGTTGTTGTGGTTAGGGTCTCTACGCCATCGAAAAGACACGTTTCAAAATTTAAGGATGAATGAAGAACCAATCTATGCACTGGGAGTCTACTTCTCTTATGACGAAAAACTCGCAGCCAAAAAGAACTTTTTTGATAGACTAGATTCTTTAAGAAAACTCTTGAATATTTGGTCAGCAAGAGACATATCAGTCCACGGCCGAATTCAGATAGTGAAATCTATGGCAATTTCGAAGCTTACTTTTGTCTGTAGTGTGTTGAGTACACCAGCCTCTTTCGCAGCTGAAGTAGACAAACTAATCTTTGATTTCATATGGAATTACAAAATCCCAAAGATTAAAAAATCCACCTTGATAAAAGACAAGGAAAACGGAGGCCTAAATATGATAAACTTTTCTTTGTTTGATAAAGCATTAAAAATATGTTGGGTAAAACGTTTCTGCTCAGAAGGTAATCAACCGTGGAAGATCATTCCTTTACGTCTGCTCTCTAATGTAGGCGGAACACTACTGTTTTATTGCAATTACAACGTTAAATATTTGACTTTAAATGTAAAACTGCCTGCTTTTTATAATGAAATAATTCTACATTGGCAAGAAATTAATAACGCGATTCCTAAAACAAAGAAAGGCGTACTTGATCAGATTATTTGGAACAATAGTTTTATAAAAATTAATAACACGTCCGTATACTTTGAAAGTTGGCACCAAGTTGGTGTTACTAAACTCTCGAGCCTTGTAGATGAAAACAAAACCCGGCTTCTATCTTTTCATGAGTTCTCACAGAAATTTAAGATTAAATGTAACTTTCTGCAGTTCATTGGCCTCACTTCTACAATACCAGGAAAGTGGAAGAATTACTTAAAAGAAGAAAATCAAACTAATACAACTAACCTAATTGCCATTGATAAGATGACTTGCAAAACAATACACAGGTTTCTGGTCGAAAACCGAGACTCTAATCCGCCAACGGCAGAGAAAAAGCTGATGGAAATGGGATTTAGTAAGGAAGAATGTAAGAAAATTTATTCTATACCTTTCGTTGCCACAAAAGAAATAAAACTTTCAATGTTTCAGTATAAAATAATTCACAACATACTTTATACAAACGCTATACTTCACAAAATGAAAAAAGTCGAGGATCCTTTCTGTCCGTATTGTCCAAATGTGGAGCAAACAGTCACCCATTTATTTGTATTCTGTCCTATTGCTGTTTCCTTCTGGTCCGACTTCACTGGTTGGTACCAGTGCATTTCCAAAGAAACTTTAACTCTAGGCAAGAAAGAAATCATGTACGGCATCTTAAATAATTGGTCCTCTTGTTCAGCCCTAAACCATCTTATTCTTATTGGGAAATACCTAATCTATTGTAAAGCAATAAATAGAATCAATTTTATTTTTGCTGATTTTAAAGCGTTATTACACCAAAAGATTGAGACAGAAAAATACATAGCTTTCAGCTCCAATAAATGCAGCACTTTTTACAAAAAATGGGCCAGATTCTTAAATTAACAAGTAATTTTAACGTTGTTTTATATAGTTCATAAGCTTTGTGACATGTAGTTAGCAGTGTAGTATAGATTTCTTGTTTTCTCGCACTTATATTGTATGTAATATTTTATATCTCAGCTCTGTAATGTGTGTTTGACTGTTGTAATTAAAAGAGAAAAATTTAAAAAAAAAAAAAAAAAAAAAAAAAAAAGTTGGAAAGAAGGTAGAGCTGGAAAGTAAGAGAGGGAAACACCACATTAAAGCATAAAGCACACATAGTGCATACAGACTAACAAATATACTCCAAGGATACATTAAGAGAGAAGAAAACTGCCAGCAATAAGATAACAAAACGCGACTAATTTGCAACGTCCGTGATATCGGCCCCAAATCGGCGTGTTTGCGTCTTTGAAGGTCTTTTTTAAAACTTTGGAAACTATGGCTGAATTCTGCCGAATAAGAGTACTCCACCAAAAGGTAGTCATGATCACGCAACAAATTATTGCAGATGACCAGTCGGGCAGAATATCATACACATGTCCCAAGTCGTCGATGTTCACCTGCCCAAAATTTCTCTAAAACAACTCAATGCAACAAGACGGTCACCAAGTTATGAAGCGGTCTGCGCTAAGGAAAGCTCACTATGTAAAACTTTGCCAGAGGGGGCACAATTTCAAATATGAAGCTAACTTAAAAAAGACTACAAAAATTTCGCGAAAAAATTATGAGATTTGGTTATAATTCTAATTTGGGTAGCGAATCCTTGGAGAAAACTGGCACCGAAGTTAAGATAAGACATAAAATGCAAAAAAATCTATTTACGGTCACTTTTTCGAGTTTTTGCCTTGGCGATAAATGTTATGATGGCAAACATGGCCGCGCGGAGATACGAAATTTCTCTTCAACACGAGAAGAGAAATTTTGTATCTCCAAGCGGCCATGTAATATTCTATTTATTATATAAACACAAATGAAATACTAAATCGTTTCACGAAAGACATCGAAAGGCGCGACAGTGATCCTTTCACGTGCACGTGTGAAGATATCATGTTTTCGCACGAAAGCTCACTTGGTATTTCATTGGTGTTTATATAATAAAAGCGTTTAATTAGTCTTAGAGGGTCTTAGAGTAGCCGGAATTTCAGCTTGCAAAGTCACTCTCAGAGTCTCTCCACAAGTGATTTAGTGTGCGAAGGAGGCGGCTGAAAAATTCAGGTCAATCTGAGACATGAAAAAAGCATTACTTCTATACCTTAGTTGCAACTTAATTTTGATTTCCTTCCGTCCCCAGCGTATTTTCCCAAGCTTTTATATGCCAGTCGCAAGGACATAAGGATAGTTCAAAAAATTCACAAAAACCGTACTGCTTCAGAGACGATAGTAATCGATGGTAAGAACGACGCAATTATTGCAGTGGATTTCTTCTTTGCGGAGGGTTATGTCTTCTGGACGGATGTTATCTTGGAGAAAATCAAGCGTATACCCTTTAGAGGAAAGACAAGAAACGTAGAGGACGTGATTTCGTTGGGTTTGAGGAAACCCGAAGGCCTAGCTGTAGATTGGGTGGCAAGAAAGTTGTATTGGACCGACTGTGGTGATTCAGATTGGCAAACAAATAGGATAGAAGTTGCAAACTTAGATGGAACTAATAGAAAGATTCTGTTTTGGAAAAATTTGGGTCTTCCAAGAGCAATTGCCGTTGACCCGTTCTATGGGTAAGTGTGAACAATTTAGTTTCGTGTTCCTCGCGTAAAACACGTCATTACACTTTGGTCCATTCAACGCACGTCCTGATAATTACTGCTTGGATGAATTTTGTTTTTTCCCTGGTTATATTGCTTGAAATAGCGTAGTCACCCCGACCAGTCAAATATAAACTAAAAAGCATTGAAAGTCGCTCAATTGTTATTATCATAGTTTAAAAAGGAAAAGAAGCCCAGACATTTTTCTGTCAATTGTTTTATCCTGTTGATCTCCGTTTTTGGCTAGATTCTGGAATACCCGTTCGCTAATTTGCATAGGAATAGCGTCTTTTGTTATATGCCTCGTTCTTCACAATACAATACAATACATTGTTATATGACTAGCTATTTGAGCGGGCAAAAAGAACCAAATCCCGCGCTGTGATTGGCTACCCGAGCGGGCAATATGGAGCTATACCGCCCGCTCGGGATTTCTCGCTTGGTCCCGCAAGATCAAAGAATATTTTTTGGTGTTTTATCCCATCAGAAACTCATAAGGATTGAACAACCCTTATGAGTTTCTGATCCCATATAATAAATCCTTAATTGAACAAGCTTGTTCGGTCAAGATGGCTGCAAAAAAGAACTTGGCCAATATCCAGCCATCTTGACCTCACACTTGCTCAATAACCCATACATACATGTTTATTTAAAACCATACATACAAAAATATCAATAAATTTGAAAAGGGGAGTTTAGAGGTTAGCCCTATCAATAAAAATCTCCTTAATTAATTGATTAATTAAAACAATAAAACTTCCATTGCAATTTTAAAACAGCTTACAGCTTTTAAACGTGATTTAAGTTGTAATTTGAAAAGTTCGAGGCTTCCTGCTTCAACAACATTTCCTGGTAGATTGTTCCAGTCACGAATCACTCTAATAGCGATACTCACCGTTACGTCACCTATTGTCATTAATGTGTCAACCAGAGTTCTATTGACTGTCGAAACAACGGATTCTTTTGTTCTGTGGAGTTGGCTTTCGTAAATTCGAAATGTTCGTCGAAATCCAGATGAGACAAACCGAACAGAATCTTATAACATTCCACGTCTTTGTACGCTCTCTATTATATGGGTATCTTTGACAAGGTAAGGGTTCCAGACTGGTGCGGCGTACTCAAAATGAGGTCTGACCAATGTTTTATAAAGCCCTAGTGAGAATTATTTTTGTATTAGCTGTTCCAGCGGTCCGTTTTATAAACCCTAAGACCTAATTCGCCATATTCACCATGGTGCTGATATGTTCACTCCAGGTAAAATCTTTTGGAAACCGAAGTTTCCGCAGTCCTTTATGCTAACCCGTGCGAGCTAACCGCGGGAAAACTAACACTACAGATAATTACGTTAAGATAACTAACATGGTCGGTATTACAATTTTATAAGAAAGAGCCGCTAAGACGGTCCTCGTGTCTCCAACAACATCGGCGGAAATTCGGCTGCCCCCTAAAGCATTACTCGTAGGAAAGTTACTTAAATTAACAGAGAGGGACGAGGTTGTTTGCGGCACTTAATTTGGTTTGCACGTTTCAATTTCTTATCGAAGTTCCGTGCATTACAACACTCTGCATACAAGAAAACGATAATGAAAATATTGCTCAAAATATTATAAAATATGCTTCAACATTTGTTATGGAATTGAAAAAAATCTGCTGATCTATAATCTTTGGGCAATGATGGCCCAACTGGAAGGATAATTTGTTGACCAGGAATGAGATCGAGGGCGCCATTTCAGATACCGGTGAGATTCGATCTGGACCCGGAGACTTATTCGTTTTGGGGGACTTAAAATGTGCTTTAAAACTTCATCAGTAGTGCAGGAAATAGCATTACGTTTCTCGCTAACTATAGGTTCTAAAGCAGGCAGGTTTGCAAGATCCTCGAAAGTGAATACAGCTGAGAAATACAAATTCAAGCTCCTAGCAAGCTATCCTCTGTCAGGACTTCATCGCCAACCAAGGATACCAAAGTATTGGTACCAGTGCGTTTACCTTTAACATAATTCTAGAGAGGCTTAGTATTTCCAGAAGTTGCAAGGTCGGAGGCCATGTTGTTGATGCATGTCCATCGAGCCAAATTGTATTCTCTTTTCATAGCATTGTTTAGCTTTCGGTACTTCTCTCAAAGGACTGGACTGGCATTTTTTCGGCTCTTACTTCATGCAGTAGAAAAGTACTAGTAGGCACAGATAACGTAAAACAAACGAAGCAAGAACCACTCGGAAACAATACCCAGCCAAAACACAATTACAAATAAAAAACCTTTACTCTGTTGTGTGCGGTACCCGAAGTAGAACCCACTTTTTCGCACTTTATTGTAATGCAATTTCTTTTTTCTGCATAATCTAATAATATCCCTTCTTATCCAAGGTATCTCTTGGGTAACAAGGGATAATGGCTCAATAAATGCCCTCCCAAAAACAGTCGCTCGAGCCCACTCATTTCTCCCGAAGCCCCCAAATTGCTTTATTCGTTACATCTGTTTCCTAATGCGGTAACCAAATACTTATTGTAGTAACGTTCGCTAATTTTGGTATCTTTTACCGAGAGCTCGCCCAATCATCTTCAATCTCGTTCCCAGTAACCTTCTCTGTACGTGACGAGAAAGGTCCTGGGAACGAACATAAGAAGATCCCGTTTTGACAACAGAAAAATTAATCCGCTTCGATCTGTTGACTAATCTTGACCCTTTTCTGCTCAGAGCAAAGACTCGAATTTTTCTCTTACACAGATGTAACCGAAATTTCCAAAAACTGTGAATTTTTCTAGTTTGGTCGGCAGTTTCGAAGTGAACGTTCCGTTTGATTCAGAAACGAATATTCCGCGGAAGTTTTTCGAGCCCTCGGTAGCTCGCGTGTGAGACAAGAACGAATCACTCCACTGGAAAATTTTTCTCGCTCAATACCGGAAATTCTATTTTGCGACTGTCTACACATCTACTCAGGATATATGTCAATTTGTTTCATCAGGAGTCCATCACATGGTTTCGGCCCTTCTAACCCTTTGTTCGCTGTTTCTAATCGTTAAGCGTTCTCGAAGAGTAAAGCAAAAAGATGAAAATCGAAGCAACAATTTGCTTGTTTTGCCTCTGTTACAATATTTGTCAAGGTATGTTTTGCTATATCCTTATTTAAAAATACGTATGCTTTCTTTTGCTGAGTTATTGCTGCATGTGATATTCACGCGTTTGGGTGAAGGGGGGGGGACTGGTTCAGATTACTCTCTCGATAGTAAAATCCTTGCTTAATTGACGATGGTCTTATTTTATCAAGCCTGGTGGTAATTTAGTCTGGTATTTGGTTATTTACACTGGCATTTTTTCGACAGTTTTGATTGATTAGTTCTGTGCCAACCTCCATTCTTTGGCACGCTACATGCATTGTTACCGAGCCTAAGAAATTGAGGGCCCAAAAGTTCGTGATTTATAAAAGAGTCTGTTTGCTATTCAAGATCAGCTTCATTTGAGATCTTGATTCAAAACTGAGGTCTAGAAAGCGGATACGTCAAGAAAAACAACAACGACAACAATTTTATTCGCATTTCACTTCATAATTCTTGTAACAAAGTATATCTATGTATACTTTTGAAAATTAAATCGTATGTTAAATCTCTGGTGTTTCTCAATTGTTAAGGAAATACACAGAGCCCAAATTTAAATGAACCGTGAGGTTTTCGAGTAATCTGCAGACTTCTATTGCATATATATTGCCTGTTTACTTTATGCACCTTCAATCCGGCACAAACAACACATAAGTACAAAACATCCAGTATACATCAGTTAGGAAAGAGGGTGGAGCGAGAAAGCAAGAGATAGCGAAGCGCCAAAGCGATCGGAAGCTCAGCCACTGAGCACCGAAAAAAGTGCTGCCTTTGTAACTACACCCGAAAATTCCAGTCTTCTCGGATGAGGACGATAAACTGTAGGCCTCGTCTCAGCTCATTTCACTTGTGTGGAACCCACATACTGTTCGAGAAGAGTAGGGCACGTAGTTCCCGGTGTGGTGGTCTGTCACTCACACTGTTCTGGGGACACCTATGTAAACTACGTTTTATTCAGTTAAGATTGTAAAGTGCACGGCTGTTATTTGCGCCATAAAAAGAAGTCTGGCAAAGTCCCCCACAAAGTGTTGTTCATTGACCCTGAAAAGTCCCCAGGGTATAGTAGTGGTTAATTACATTTTCATTCAAAGCACACATAGTGCATACAGACTAAGAATTATATTACTAGAAAATACTAAGAGAGAAGATTGAAAACTACCAGCAAACTTTAAAGTGGCTAAAAGCACCAAAGCAAAACATTAGTGAAGCAGAAGTGTAAAGCATGATACTAGTTTTATGTTAGGAGAACCGTTTTGTTCAAGTAGTAAATATTGCTTAACTCAGTATTTTGTTGAAACTATATATAGCTAGCTGTTTAAAGTTAACAAGGAAAGAAAACAATATTAGAGATTGTATGTTGGGAGCAAAGAATCTTTTTTGCATCGATCCAAAATCCTACTACTTTCTAAAGAGCTAGACAAAATCTGCGTGTTTGCCTCTTTGAGGCCTTTTTGAATATCTTTGGAAACTCTGGCTGAACTCTGCTGAATAAAGGTACTTCACGAAAAGGAAGTCATGATCACGCAACAAATTATTGCAGATGACCAGTCGCTCAGAATATAATACACCTGTTCTAAGTCGCTAAATGTTCACGTATGCAAAATTTATCTGTAATAACCAACAAAAAGACTAAGAAGACCAAGCTATGAAGCATTCTGTGCTGAGGAAAGTCAGAAACGCTAACTATCTATATATGTGCGGTACATCACCAGAGGTAGTGCAATATTAAATGTGCTGCTAGCTTGAAAGAAAATTTCAAAAATTTTGTGGAAGGGGAAGGTTATAATACTAATTTGGTTAGCGAATCCTTGGAGAAAGTTGCCGCCGAATTCGAGGTCTTGGGATCGATGAAACGTTCTCGTTAGTCTAAGAGGTGAAAAGCATTTCTTCTGTACCTTAGTTTCGACTTTTGATTTCGTTCTCTGTCCCCAGCGTATTCTCCCAAGCTTTTATATGCCAATCGCAAGGACATAAGGATAGTTCAAAAAATTCACAAAAACCATACAGCTACAGAGACGATAGTAGTCGATGGTTTGGACGACTCAATTATTGCAGTGGATTTCTTCTTTGCGGAGGGCTATGTCTTCTGGACGGATGTTATCTTGGAGAAAATCAAGCGTATACCCGTTAGAGGAACGACCAGAAACGTAGAGGACGTGATTTCGTTGGGTTTGAGGAAACCCGAAGGCCTAGCTGTAGATTGGGTGGCAAGAAAGTTGTATTGGACCGACTGTGGTGATTCAGATTGGCAAACAAATAGGATAGAAGTTGCAAACTTAGATGGAACTAATAGAAAGGTTCTGTTTTGGAAAAAAATGGGTCTTCCAAGAGCAATTGCCGTTGACCCGCTCTATGGGTAAGTGTGAACAATTTTGTTTCGTGTTCCTCGCGTAAAAAACGCCATTAACCACTTTGGTACATTCAAGGCACGTCCTCATAACTACTGCTTGGATTAAATTTTCTTTTTCCCTGGTTATATTGCTTGAAATAGCGTAGTCACCCCGACCAGTCAAATATACTAAAAAGCATTGAAAATCGGACGTCGGTCAATTGTTATTGTCACAGTTCTAAAAAGGAAAAGAAGCCGACTCATTTTTTTCCGTCAACTGTTTCATCCCGTGATTAGCGTATATTGTTATATGCCTCGTTCTTCAAAGGATGCCGCTACAAGAATACAATATATAGTGGCCGAGTATTCTAGAATCGCTCCTTTCAGCCAGAGATATGTGAATGTAGAACGCCATTTTGATTATAACTGAGAATCACCTCCGAGTTATAACATTCAGTTTGTGCTATTAAAAGCCACCACCCAGAATTTTACATCAAGCAGTAGCGAACGTACGTATTTGGCGACCGCATGAGACAACCGATGGAGCGAATAAAGCAATTTAGGGGCTTCAGGCGGAATGAGTGGGAGCGACTGTTCTTGGGAGGGCTTTAGGAGCGATTCTGGAATACCCAGTATAGTAGTACACCCCTTTTTTGTAAGGACGTCTAATTTTGGAGCTGAGGCTGAACTTTATTTTCATTCTTCTTCTTCTTCTTCTTCTTCTTATTATTATTATTATTATTATTATTATTATTATTATTATTATTATTATTATTATTATCATCATTATTATTATTGTTATTATTATTATTATCGTCATAATCGTCGTTATTGTTATTGGATAGTATCCTTCCCATAACACACTGCAAGCCCTTACGTCGTTAGGAGTTTTTGCGTCGTTTTGTACACAACTGCCAACACTATACAACACCTGCAAAACCAACAACGAAATCCCAACAATATTGGGAGTTGTTGCGTCTGTTTGCTTAAAACTGAACTTAAATGAACTGTTCTCAATGTAGCACGCAATAAGAAAACCACAATGTTAAAATTAAAAAATGTCTTTAAGTATTTGTTAAATTGTCTTGTTATACTACAGTTCTACATTTCTCTTACCTTTATTTATACTACTCATAAAAACAAATAAGAAAATAAAGACGTTCTTAACTGACTGTCAGCCTGGGTACGTTCTTAGTACGTTCTTAACAGTTTGGATAATTTCAGCCTCAACGATCTTACAACAAAGTTTCTTCTAAAAAAACTGTAGCTGTGTACAAACAAGTCAAAAAATAAGAAAACGAGCCAAGTGTATTATCACAGACATTCAGACGTTAGAGAGATTTAGCATCGCAAACTGAATGACGACAATTATTATAATAACTAAGGTTGAAATTTGCGATTTGCCAAAAAGCAACTTAAAGAACTGCAAGTTGATTCTATCTCATTTTTGCCTCTGAGTGATTTACAAATTTCGTTCAACTTCAATGCAGAGATAGAGGAAGAAATTAACATAAAGAATTTCCCTGCTTTTAAGACAACTAGCTACCGTCGTTGCCGTTTGCCGTCTCAATCACTACTATTCAGCATCGTGTTTACTGCAATAGGGAGTTTAAGAAACGACGACGGCTACGGCTGCGACAAAGCCACAAAACAAGAATATCATGAGAGAATGTTAGCATCGGCAACGAATGCGGGTACGAGATCAAGTACAACTTGTATTTCGTTGTCGAAGTCGTGCTCCACGACGTATTTAGATAAGCTTATAAGACGAGTTCCAATCTGCAGAAAATACTATTATACGGGATGAAGTTCACATTTCGGCACCAGTTAATTTTGAATGAGTTGCTGGTGTTTGCGCTTTTACTTGTGGAAGTCCTTTACAGTAAACGACGAAAAACAGACGCAGTTTCCTTTTGATAAACTCTTTCCTTCCGCTACGACTTTTCGATGTAAAGTTGTCGCAGATTATCTTGCCGGACGACTTGAGCAAGTCGTGCTGCGCCGTACGGACGCGCATTCTTCAATAATCCCAGAACTTGCACTCGAAGTCGCACTCGTTGTGCTAACAGTAATGGACCTTTAGATCGAAGCATGCGCATGCGCATACGTTTTGGAGGCCGACATTTTTCGAAGTGCGCATGCTCACAACGGAAAACGAGTACTCGTGACCGTACTCGAAGTTAATACTTGTAGTTGTCCTTGTCCTCCGATCTAAAGGTCCCAAATAATTAATTTTTATTGGTTGAAAGAGGAAAATAATCGTGCTACCGGCGCGGCACGCATTTTGTCTCGTATTTTTGTGGTACTCTGAATACCAACAGCGTCAAATTACAAAAGTACATACAATTGCAAACCTTTCATTCTATTTTTTTCTTTGAAACCGCTAGTATAAATATAGTATTCGCTCATTTCTGGCTTGTTACCTTCGACCGCCGAGCCATTTGGAAAGCCAGAGTAGTAGAAAATTTCATGCCTAATGATAATCAGCAGCTGGCCTGTCGTTTGCCGTTTGCTGTTTGACGCTAACGCGTGATTCTCAATTTCTATTTTTTCAGTAATACGTGCAACCGAAGAGATTCTTGAGCCATAAGACTCGTTTCCTTCGTCTACAAAATTCGTCCTATAGATACATCGTACTCAGTCAGCTGTAAGTGTTCTTTTTGTCAGCAAAACTAAATCTTTTTTGATTTCTGTATTGCAGGTTCATGTTTTGGACTGATTGGGGTGAAGAGCCCAAAATAGAGAGAGCTGAAATGGATGCTTCAAATCGTCAGTCAATTATCCAACAAGACATTTATTGGCCCAATGGGCTGACAATAGACTACAGCGCTCATAAAATATATTGGACGGATGCCAAATTGTATTATATAGATAAGGCAAATTATGATGGCTCAAGCCGTGAGAAAGTATTTAAATCTCCTGTACAGTGTACTTTGGGTCATCCATTTGATCTGACGTTGTACGAGAATAAAATATATTGGACAGATTGGAAGACAAGAGGGATTCACTCCTCAAACAAGAATACTGGAATGCGGTGCCAAATGATTTCATCAAATGCATATCCTCATATGGGTATTCGGGCATTTGAATCGAAAAGACAGCAACCTAGACCTGGTAAGTTTGTTGTATAAATAGCCAGACAACAGAAATCACAGATCCACTCGAGGTGTTCGATTCCTTCTCTCTCTATATCCAACCAGGAAAAGTTACCAGAGAATTTTCCATTTGGTCTCAGTGTTGTACACAACACTTCAATTAGTAAGATATTGGAAATACAGCTTAATTTGACACGGCTCAACGAAGTCCATTATCTTTCAAGATTCCAGATATGTATGACAGGAAAGACCCAATTACGCAACTTTTCCAATTTCCGAAACAAGAAAAAAAAACAAAAAATGAGACGGGTTTTCACGGGTAAGATTAAATGAGGAAAGAGCAGCCAATGCAATAATAAAAATGATAAAAATGGCACGCCTGTTGTATTTCCTATTTGAAATTGCTAACTGGCTTAAGAGGGGTGGCTCTTAACAACCAATCCGTTGCAATAGACCCCTCAGTTCAAATAGTCATTTCTCGGATTCCTTTAACTCTTCAGTTATCCTTTTTTGCCAAATGTGTTCTATCTAACATACCTTTGTATGATTCGACTCACAACCATATTTGGTCAATCACGTGACCAAACAGAAAATGCCTAAAAACTCAGCGAGTTAACTATGTTGTTCTCATTTTTTAATGCAACAGTATGAGAAAATTCTAACACAAAATCTGTAGCATGGATTTTAAAAGAAATTATTTCACAAAAACATTATGACGTCATAAGGTCCTTCTTTGACACACTTTCCAAAATATCAGTTCCATTTTTTGTCCAAATAGAAATTCCATGCTACAGTTTACGAAAATAGATTGGACGGTTCCCATCCCTTTAAAAAACCGCCTCTTCCTTTCGTTTCCTGGGGGCTTTTACCTCTTTTTCACTGAAACGCACGGCAGAAGACTGGGACTAGTTGCGCATGCGCCTTCTGTTTGAAGTGTTGACAGATTTCCATTGAAAAAGTTATTTCATAGAACCATCCATCCAACCTTTTTGTAAGGTTCTTTTACTAAAAGCTTCCTTAGCAACCATTGTCTCTCTGTGGTTAAATGCCGCCCCCCTTAAGCTACCTGGTTTGGTGGCTTAAATTTAATTAGAATTCTATTGAAATTTGGCGAATTGCTTAACTTTAAGTGAGTTGGGAAAGGAACTGTTTTCGCGGATTTTCGGTTGTTAGTCGCTAAGTGACCTGAAAAACCGCGCGTGAAAACACGGCCAATTATGTATCCAGTACAAATCTCCCGTGGTTAAGATTCTTTGTTTATAGTATCACCTGGGACAAAACGTTTTATTTCCCAAAGGATATGAATTGGATACAACATTGAGTTAACCGATTAGGTCTATTGCAATAATTTACACTGTAACTCCACTGCTTGTTTACTTCTTTTACAGGTAAAAATCCTTGCAATTCGACCACTAATGGAGGATGCAGTCATTTGTGTTTGTTGAATACCAATGGTCGTTCCTGCGCATGTCCCACTGGTGTTAGGCTTATGATAGATCAAATGACGTGTGAGCAAGGTAAAAGTCAGGTTTTTTAAACTCATTTGGTACAGTGTATTCCGCCTCTCTCAAGGCACGGCGTAAAGCTGTCGTCAGGGAACTAAGTTCCCTATGAAGTAAAAACTATCTTGTTCTAATACAATAGATTATCATTTTCTGATTTTAAATGCGTAGGTTTAAGACAGTAAAGGTGAGGAGCAAGGATGGCACAGTCGGTTAGTGCGCGGCCTTGGTGCAAGAGGTCCTGAGTTCGATTCCCGGATCTCGCACCCTTGTTTCGATTTCTTTCCTTTTCGTGTAGCTAAGTACCTTTAAATACCCGTAAAACGGAGCACTGATGGAGAGGGGGGAGTAAAATGAGCGCACCGTCGACCTCAGGTTTGTCAGTTGAATTACTGTTACGAGTTATCGACGTTAAATATGGTTACTTTACTTTACTTTACTTTACTTTAAAACATATACATTGATGTATATATCGAATCCAAAATTTGATTTTGGCGCCTTTAAGTATCTCCATCTTCCTCGCGGCCAAAACGATGGTATTACAGAGCTGTGACGTGGAAAATGCTTTAGAGGACAAGCATTTTATGGCGGGTAAGGAGAAAGGTTTGACCTCTGCGACTTATCACGCTGCTGGTAACCCAAATATGGCGAACTGCAGTTATCGAACTTGTATAAAGGGAACAAGTAGGCATTATTTTCCGAAGGACGAAACTTTACGGCAGAAGTGTTTTTGGTTTGTCCGAATTCACATGAAAGATGTCGTCCCTGTGAAAAAGTCGGCTTTGGGTTCCGCACATTTTGATGACATTTGTTTCCATATTGTGGGCATCCCAGTGTACGACGACAGTAGAAAATTAGTAGAGTCACCGAAGAGGCGTTGGTGGGTTGAAATGAAAATTCAATCTTTGTTAAGTGATTCTGAAGTTGAATTGTGACTGTGGGAACATTTTATCTCGGAATATTTGACTCAGTTTGGTGGGTTCTTCAGAATAGAGTGTGCAGGCTTGGTATTGTATGATACGATGGGCAACAGAGAGATTGAAAAATATCTCAAATTGTGTTGCATCTGGAAAACAACCACACAGGAAGGAAGCTACCCACAATGAAAAGGCTTTTTAAGTGAGAGTTTTTTCATATAATTTTTTTTCTTAAGCTATCTAATTTATTGAGATTCCCATACAAATCCTTATATTTTTGTCGGACATGTTCGCTTTCCCTCACACTGAGCTTGGGGCGCCTGTGGTTGAACATTCGAACGAACGAGCTTTTCGCTTGGCCCAGAACTTGAATCTGTTAAGGGCTGTTAACTCTTCGCTGTCCTACGTTTTCCTTCTGCAGAAAATCAACCGTAGTTAACAATTTTTTTAATTAAATAGTGGGTGTTTCCATGGCGCTGCAAGGCGATTGGAAAAGCAGGCAACTCATTGAGGTATATTATCTTCGTCATAAACAAAGTTGATCTAAGCAAAAACTCGTTCCCAGTCCACAGGAGACGAATTACGCTCTAAAAAGATTGAAAAAAAAAACGAGTTTAATTTACTTTTTCAAACTTAATTTCCTTTGTCATTTCGTAATCAAGACACAACAAGCTTCAAAAATACATGAGAATTAAATTTACTTCATAGGCACTTTAAGCAACGGCGACGGGAACGTCAAAAAGTTGCATATTTAGTGTGAAAAAACGATAGCTTTGCATGCCCTGCATGCTGAGATGATGTTCTCGTTGCCATCGCCGTCGCCGTCGTCGTTGCGTAAGTTCCCTAAATAAACGGGGCGTCACGCTGACGCTGCCTCTGCAATCGTATGTGGGCTGAGTTTCAGTCAATCTCAACCTGACGAGAACGTCAAAAAGTTGCATATTTAGTGGGAAAAACGATAGCTTTGCATGCCCTGCATGCTGAGATGATGTTCTCGTTGCCATCGCCGTCGCCGTCGTCGTTGCGTAAGTTCCCTAAATAAACGGGGCGTCACGCTGGCGCTGCCTCTGCAATCGTATGTGGGCTGAGTTTCAGTCAATCTCAACCTGACGAGAACGTCAAAAAGTTGCATATTTAGTGGGAAAAACGATAGCTTTGCATGCCCTGCATGCTGAGATGATGTTCTCGTTGCCATCGCCGTCGCCGTCGTCGTTGCGTAAGTTCCCTAAATAAACGGGGCGTCACGCTGGCGCTGCCTCTGCAATCGTATGTGGGATGAGTTTCAGTCAATCTCAACCTGACTCACGGTTAATCCGGTTTTCATACCTCATCAAAGTAGACCCACAGTGGTGCAGTGCTCTGATATCAGACATGGAACGAATAGTGTCTGCAAGAGGCTCCTTATTTTATGCTTTCGATGTCTTGAGCAGCATATTGGCCCTTAAAAGCGGGGAGCAGTCAATTATTTAACAAATAGATTCCATAGTGCGGTGCGTCTGTTCAGTAATAGATCAGAGATGACGTCAAAATGTGATGTTAGAGCAAAAAAGTGGCACACGAGGACATAGCTGAGTGCGTCAAGGCTGCTAAAACCAACCAATTACAGCGGAGCATCCTGCTTAAAAGGTGACTCGTAACCAGTCGACCTCATCGCCTGATGAAGACTAGCAGTATGCAGTCGAAACGTCGCGATCTATATCACAAGTGTCCACATCGAGACAAACGAGAATACTTTATTGTTATTATCGTACCTCGCCACGATGAATAACAGCAACCTTTTATGCGATATTTCATCATAGTTAATCCAGGAAATGGTTATGAAACCTTAAAAACTTCAAAAGCGAGAACAATGCTGTCGCAATCGATGTTGAATTACCCGTGACCCCGCACAATCTTTTGTTTTTGCTTCGCACGGGTTTGCAAATTAGTTGCGCATAATTTAATCGAAAAAAAAGGTGTGTTTTGTGCAGGGTCAAGGCCCAAAATATGGACAAAAATATGAAACAAAGGAACTTGTCGAGTTTCATAACCATCTCCATGCAATTACTACGATTACATGCATTTAGAAATCACTGGCGATCCTTGCAATCTGATTGGCTCTCAGTAGAGCGCTTTATTCACGAATCGCACAAGAATCGCACCATTTATTGCTCTAAATAACTCCTTTTCCACGGCCAATGAGAAAGGAATACTAAAACAAAACAACCAATCAGATATCAAGGCTTGCTTAAAGTAACCAATCAAATTGCAGGAAAATGGAAGACAAATAAAGGCATTGTGTGGCAAATTTTACAAGTTTTGTTCCCCCAACTTTGCTGTGCACTCGTTCGATTTTACACTTATATTAGACCAAATTGCACTCCACTCAGTTCAATTACCGTCATTGTTAATAGTTAAAATTTGCTGTTTTACCTGAGGTAACTGGGTTATCAGCATCGTTAGTGTTTTCTAAATTGACTTCATTAATGCTTCTCTAATTTACAGGTCCAGTTAACTTTCTCTTATTGGCAAGGAAAGAGGATATCAGGCTTATCTCACTGGATACACCCGATTTTATTGACATTGTTGTTCCAGTTTTTGGAATCAGACATGCAGTTGCTATTGACTTTGACCCTATCGACAAATTCATTTATTGGAGTGATGATGAGAATCTTGAAATTAAGAGATCCAGAGTGGATGGCACAGGTATGGATATGGACTATTTGTAACGAGGCCACCAGGATCCGTAATTTTTTTTTAACTCTTGAGTTCAAACAAAGAACACGGGCAGCCCATATAATGCATGTCACACTAGTGAAAAATGGTTCCTCTCACCACTCCCCTCTGGACCCCCAGTTTTCAATTCTTAGTGGTCCTGTTTTTAAAAGGGTGTGCGCAAAATATTTTGTCAAAGTGGCAGGCATTGCAAAAATTTGCATTTAGTAACCATTTGCAAGAAATCCATTTGTAGCGGAGCTCCGTCTCCAGACCTGGCAACTCTTTTACGATCGCACCTAACCATACGGTTGGGTCACGGAATGGGGACTTTGGACTTTGAACTTCGGACTACGGAATTGATCAGAATGTTGACCAAGATATTGTAACTAAAAAATCACTGAATTACTGCAATCGGCTGAAACTCCTTCGAACAAAGTGTAGGCTACCCGTAGCCTCTTGTTCCTTCTGAATGCAAAGTGTACCCCCAAAGGTGTACATTGTTAAGTATACAAACACCTAAAAAGAAGTTCCTTTTACTTTTTACCTTTAAAACAAATTGTTTTCTTGGTTTCAGATGTAGAGGTTGTCATAGCTTCGCAAATCAAACGTCCTGATGGAATTGCTGTTGATTGGGTGGCACGCAATTTGTACTGGACTGACACTGGTACTGATCGAATTGAAGTCAGTCGATTAAATGGAACAGCAAGAAAAGTTCTCATCAGCGAAAATTTGGATGAACCAAGAGCGATTGCTTTGGATCCATCTCATGGGTGAGCATTTGATTACAGATAGTGCTGTGATGTTTTTGAGAGGGAAATAAGACAAAAGGCAAAAAGTAAGGCACTTGTAGCCGAAAAATAAGTGCCTCATCTCCATTTGAATACTACCGGCAATAGATATTGGTTTTGGTTGGTACAGTAAATCATGGCAAATGCACAATCAAGTGAAGAGCGTATTTAATTTTTCTTTGTGTCAGCTACATGTATTGGACTGACTGGGGAAAGAATCCAAAGATAGAAAGAGCAGGACTTGATGGAAGCCATCGCATTACCTTGGTGAACAGCTCCATAGCATGGGTAAATGGGATTGCCATTGATTTCCATGAGCAAAAGATTTATTGGGCAGATGCTAAATACGACAAAATTGAGGTTATGAATATGGATGGGAGCAATCGAAGACCATTGTTGAATAAAAATTTTCCACACGTGTTTGGTTTTACTTCTAATGGTGATAAGCTATATTGGACAGACTGGAGAAAAAGGAACATAGAAAGTGTCAATAAACACACTGGAAAGGACAGAAAAATCCTCATTAAAAAACTACCGGATTTGATGGGATTAAAAGCAGTCAACCTCAGCCTTGATCTTGGTGAGTTCGCTTGATTTTCATCAGTTACACGTATCCAAACAGGTAATTAACAATTGTGATTAGCACCGCTTGTTGGATATGGGACTGGTTAGTAACCAATCGTTGGCTATTTACCATCTGTCATACATTATATAGAATTACTCAACAGAATATCGTGCTTCTGATTGCTTAATGACGAATGCATAAATAGGTTATAGGGTGCAATACGGAAGTTGCTATGGAAAACAAGGGATGGAGTGATTTTGTTGAGTATATAATAAATAAAAAATCCTATGAACTTGCTCGCGCATTTCGTGATTTATGGTCACTCTTGAGGTTTTGAAAGTTCTCAAATTGCACTCTCCTACGGATCGGGCTATTTTCAGAACTTTCAAAACATGACTCGTGCCCATAAATCCCGAAATGCACTTGGGCTCAAACAATTTCCTATGCATATCCAACACGCGCTCATGGAATAATTTTTCATTAAATTTTCATTAAATTATGAATGCTTGGACACTTGAAAATTAAAGCCAATTTCATTAATTTTATTAATCAATTTCCATATTAGGTCATACGGTACATGAGTTCATGTATCATATCATATCATATTATATATCTTTATTTACCCTCGGATTTTTAGAGTAGCTTGGTGTAGCTAACTTCTCCGAGCATTTACCCTCCCAACCACGATACATCACAAAAGACAGACCACAACACCGGGAACTACATGCCCTACCCTTTGCGACAAGTGTGTGGGTTTTTTTACGTCCCACAGGATTATGAACATTGAAGGGTTGTGAGACGGGACCTCCGGAGTTGAAATCACGACCTCCCGCGTGACAGCCCGGTGTTCAACCAACTGAGCCACCGGTGATAGTTGATAACCGAGAATGAGCGAACCAATCAGAAAGCTAGAAACGCAATATCCGAGGTCGAAAATTTAATCAGGAATTATTGGCTGGGGCTCAATTATGCAGATAGAGGATTAACTGTGACTGGATGAGGGTTGAGGGTAATTTGAAGATCGACTTTATGAGGATTCAATTAATTTTCAGGATGTTGCTATCCAACAGATATCACTCTCCGAAGTCAACATAACTTTCACAACATAAGTTGGACAAATTTCATAACAGATTTATTCCGATAGAGCTCTAAGAATGGCAATTTGCATTTTAAAAGAGTTGGCAGTTACAATTCTGTGACTCGGTGTGACACTTACCGTCAAATATTTTCCGTGAGTGGTCCATCAACCTCATTCTTAGATGCGATGTGGAGTTTACTGAAAAAAGCTGAGGCGCTGTTTTGTCGGCTAGTTTCCTCGCAGCCTTAGGTCGAGAAAAGTGCAGCTTCTGTGGACGCAATCTTATAATTTAAAATCCTACGGTTTTTTTTTTATCGATGTGAAGCGCCTGTGGACTCTTGAGGAATAAGTCTGCTTACGAGCCAAGTGGCTCATTAGGCCGGAGCTTATCCCGGTTTCAGTAGCATGAAGCGACTGGGAGTATTTCTACTCCCCCCTGGATGGGATGCCAGTCCATCGCAGGGTTACCTACCCCCGGCATTTTTGCCGGTACCCATTTATACACCTGGGTGGAGAGAGGCACCGTGAGAGTAAAGGGATAAGCACTATATAAATTAATTGTTATTATTATTAGTTAGAATTATGTTACTAGCTGGAATGAATAATAACTATTAATAAGAATTATAATTATGTGATATGATCCCTTTTCCCAACAAGCTGGACTTTTGGTACAACCCACAACGTTCTTCATCTCCTTTTGACAAACAGTTAGGTCACGCGTCTTCCTTGCTGCCTTCTGTTTTTTGTTTAGTCCATGGGTCGTACCTAACATTTCATGATATCGTTGAGTTTCATCGACTAATATCGGTTTTTTTTGCATAAGTCAACACCCGATACAATTTCAAGAAGTCAGTTTTTGGGTCTTGAATATTAAGTTGTAATACTATAAGACCGGGCAATTAAAAAGACCAGGACATCTCAGGAACCTGCTTCTCTGAGGTTAATAAAATGATGAAAATGTTCCTTTATAGGTTCGAACCCCTGTCAGCAAGATAATGGAGGATGCAGTCATTTGTGCCTGTACAGTCCAACAGGAGTCAATTGCGAGTGTCCCGATGGAATGGAACTGATGCTTGCAGACAAGAAGAGTTGTATTTGTAAGTTATTACCACAGTTAATTTTTCCTTGAATCTGGAGACCACATTCTGTGGGTGACAAGTGCAGTGGATGTGTGGGGATTGTACTTCTTGGTCTGCCGTTTGGATAAAGGTGCAAACAACACTCTCGCTTTCTTAATACGATACTCTTGGTTTTTTTCTGGAATCAAGCTTATAAAATCGCTGGCCTCTGCACAATAATTGGATTGAAGTGTTGCTTTTTTAACCAGTGCTTTATCTTTTCTTTTAATGATTCGCAGTGCCAGGGGCATTTCTGTTGTTTTCCAGCAAAGAAAACATTAGAAAAATCTCCTTGGATACCAACAATGGAGTAGTGATTCCTTTGGTGGGTGTGAAAGATGCGCGTGCATTGGACTTCAACGCTGATGAGATGCAAGTTTACTGGACGGATGGGGGCCAAAAGACAATAAGCAGAGCCTTCCTTAATGGCAGCCACATAGAACCGATAATTGAAGTAGACTTGTCATTTCCGGATGGTCTGGCTGTGGACTGGATCGCTAAGAACCTGTATTGGACGGACGCAAGCAATCACCGAATAGAAGTGTCCCGGTTGGATGGGCAACACAGAAAAATGTTGATTTGGAAGGATGTATGGGAACCACGTGAACTGGTGCTTGATCCGGTCTCAGGGTAAAATTCTGCTTTTCAAATTAAACCGATAGAAACAAGGAACGATTGGTAGCCGACGTTCTGGTTAAGGAACCTTTTTCCACTCCAATGCATGCTTTCTTCCACATTAGTATATCCATACACGTTTAATTTGTACGTTAACTTGCCAGGGGAAGGTGTCTGTTTGCAGACCGCATGGCACTTTTGTGTCATGTAACAGAGACCCCTTGCGGTTCCGTGCTGGAAATTAAGGACGGAGAGTGAGCAATCGGGCAAGGTGAAACTGTAAAATTCCGCGCGATCGAAACCATTACCAGTACGGAAAAATTGCTTGTTTTGGTTCTGACGTGTTATGGTTGCCCTATTGGTATTCAAATTATAGGGGAAGCACGACACCTCACTGTTATTTAAGATGGCGGGTCCTGGGAAATTTGAAGATGGCTTTTTTTTTCTAACACGGTTTAGTGGTTATCTATCGGGCCTCCCACCACTGCGAGCCGGGGTTCAACTCTGGCCTCGGCCAGCATGTGGGCTGAGTTTCAGTCGATCTCAACCTGACTCGAGGGTTTTTCTCCGGGTACTCCGGTTTTCCTCCCTCATCAAAATCGACTCACAGCTAATTAACATCTAGCTGTGGTGCTGTGCTCCGACATCAAACATGTACTGTATAGCGACAGCCAGAGGCGCCTTTGTATGCTTTCAGCCCGATGTCGTGAGCTGTGCCCTTCGCAATTCAGTCCTCGGCTGCAAGTAAGGGTGATTAGCATTAGCAATTATCATTATTATTATTATTATTTAGAAAAACGTTCAAACCATTTGGATTACGGTTTAAATTTCTTCATGCGCAAGAGTGGAGATTTAAAAATGGTCAATTGCACCTGACTGTCTTCACGGGATTCGATTTTTCTCACACTTGGACTGAAATATAAAACGCTTTTGATGGTTAACGTACATTTTTTGTAGACATATGTACTGGGTGAACGATGGAAGAAATCCAACCATAGAAATAGCTGACTTAGACGGATCAAACAGACGCACTTTATTCACCAACCCAAGTCCTCCTGCTGGCTTAACAATCGACTCTTCGGCCGGATTAATCTTCTGGGCCGATCAAGAAAGGAGGATGATTGAGTGTGCAAACTTAAATGGAACAAATAGGCGAATTGTCGTGTCAGGGCTGCCAATGACATTTGCATTGACACAGTTCGAGGATTATATCTATTACGCTGACTTGTCAACAATTTACCGAGCTAATAAAACGAATGGATTGGGTCAGACGCGAATTGAGAGCAATATTAACAATATTATGGACATCCTTGTATTTCACAGCAGCAGACAGGAAGGTATGTAAAGATTTTTGTACATAAATATTTTGTCCATCCGTAGTATCCCTTATGGCTAGTTTTCACTGAATCCCAGTCATCCAACGTGCGCACTCATGAAATAATTGTTAAGTATTTGTGAAGCATGCCAATTATCAAGAGCTTAGAGTTTGAAGCAGATTTGGTACTAGAATTGTGTGAGATGGTCCCCAATACAATACTTTTTGTGGTGGCGGTGGGTATTTTGGATTTAGCGAAAATATTTACATGGTAGCACTGTTGGCGCAGTAGTGAGAGCACTCGCCTCCCACCGATGTGGCACAGGTTCGATTCTCGGACATGACGCCATAAGACTAAGTGGGTTGAGTTTTTGTTGGCTCTCTAGTCTACTTCGAGGGTTTTTCTCCGGGTTCTCTGGTCTTGCTCCTTCAGCAAAAACCAGCTTGCAGCAGCTAATTCCAGCTGGCTGTAAGCTGTGCTCCAAGGTCATAAACCACGTTCATAAATGGCGATCACTTTTACATTCTTTTGTCTTCATGTTAATTAGACCTACTGCTCTCATTTTGAAGTAAAAATTCTCTTTAAATTTCCTCGTCGTAGCGAGGCTAGTAAGGTATATTAGCATTAAAACAAAAAAATATTTTATTTATCCGTCATTATGAAAGAGGTCTATATAGCGTTTTCACATGACGTCACGGCGGCCATGTTGGCGTTCCAAAACAAAGGAATGGCGGCCATGATTGTGTACCAAACTAATCCTCCGGGAATTGAACTCTATTTTTTGTGCAAATACTTTCTTTTGTTTTGGTAATCCAATATGGCTGCTGGTCACGTGAGTGAAAACGCTCTATACATGGTCGTAACATGATAGCGGCTGCCAGGGGCGCAATAGTATGCCTTCTGTCCGAACTAGGTCCTTGCTGTACTTTGCGACGACGGCTAGCGAGACAGTATTATTATTAATTTTTTTTTTTTGTTATTTCTTTTTTTAATATTATTACTTATTGTTCATCATTGCGAGCAGAATTTTTTAAGTATTTACGAGAATTGCCGATTTGTTGCGTTGTTTATTAATTGTTCTAGCCAATGCCTGAAAGAAACCCTCGATAAGAACAGTGTTTGTGCGTTTTAGCTCTTAATACTGCATGCACTCTTGCGTAATGTTGCAAGGGACCTCTTTACCATTATGCTACTGTAGATTCCCATGGGTTCTCAACGTTTTTCTTGTAACACCTCTCCTCATGTTTCAGGCTGGAATCCTTGTGCCGCCGACAACAATGGATGTAGCCATCTTTGCTTCGCCAAACCTGATAGCACAAGAGTGTGTTCCTGTCCCACGCACTATCAATTATTAGATACGGACAACCGAACTTGCGAAGGTAAACTAAACTTTTAAAGGACCTTAAAGGCATCCATGCCTATCGTTTTAACAAATTGCAGAGGTTATAACTTTCACAAATCGCAGAAGTGGACAAGTATTAGTCAATCAAGAGGTGGTGCAGGCTGCCAGCAGTAAACGCACAAAAAATTCGGACGCAAAGACCCGAGTGGTTTCGTTTTTTCCTCTTATTATTCTTAATTTCCGAAGTTTGTAGGACAGGACAATTTTGTTTGTTTTATCCCGTGGTTCGTTGTGTGTAAGTTATTTCCCTGGCATTTGATTTACGTGGGGTGCATCATGGGTTTTTTATTTCGATTACTTCGTTATTCCAAGGTTCGGTATGTCAATCTTTGCTCTACCAGTCTGTTACGGGGTTACTGAAACTGTGCCTTACGTATGTTAATTATTGTTCTCTTTTTCAGCTCCAAGTGTCTTTATGTTGTTCAGCACCAAAACCACCATTCGTCGATTCTTGATTGACTCTGTTGACAATCTCGAAGTGGTTTTGCCTGTGCGAGATTTAGAAAATGTGCTTTCCATCGATTATGACATCAACAGCCACTTAGTTTTCTGGATCGATGGCGGAACCACCAAATCAATCAAATGCGCTTATCAAAATGGAACCAATGTCAAGACCCTCAAGATAAACAGCGGTGCATCACCGTTTGATCTCGCCATCGACCCCTACGGACAGCAGCTCTATTGGACCGACAGAGTCTTCAATAGCATTAACGTTTACAGTTTGAGGCACAAAACTAATATGGGTGCGGTTTTCAAGAAGGATGATGTGTATCCACGTTCCATAGTGCTTTATCCTGAGAAGGGGTAAGTCTCGCGCCATGCACGGGTACAATTGTTAAGAGAGCACTAAAATAAAAAGCGGCAGTTTATACCAACAGTTTGAGTATTTTAAAAAGTATCTTGGCTCGTCAGGTTTATGACAGATATGGTAGGGCGTTAACGAGCGTAATGCAAACGAAAAGGACTGGAGAGAAATTCAGGAAAGCATAGTCGCCGAGTTGTAACATTTATCGCAGAAGATTAACCCTTGTGTTTTCTTCGAGGCAACTGCTTGTCATAAGACTGTGAAAATCGTCTTGTTGTATCTTATTTCTCTATTGTTAATTTTCGCTCGTTAACTGTAGTTAACAGGCAAGGAATGGGATGTTGTTTTCGGTTAATATCAATTAGTATAAACACACAGGTGATTATACAAAATCGCTCGCTCTCATTGGCTCGAAATCTCGGATTATCAGCCGATAATCACCTCGATGGACAAAATGGCTGCCAGTAGTCGTTTTGCCACTGTAAATGAAGATGATTTCGCGTTGAAATGTTTTTTTTTTTTTCTCTCTTTTGAAATAATCACCTCTGTATTTATACTAAAACAATTATTTGCTGAAGACGAGGTGATTATCGGTGAATATTCACCTCGACTTTGTCACGGTGAAAATTCACCGATAATCACTTCGCCTTCGGCGAATAATTGTTAAATAGCCGTTTTCCGGGAACGCAAAGTTTAATCTCTGTCTATTTTTAAGTCTGTGCCTGGGTAACTTGATGTATGGATGATCTCATTTTTTTATGAACACGTTCTGAGAGCGATTTTGATTTGATATGCGTTGATTTGCTGATTTCAATTTAC
>NC_090877.1:46036075-46043575 GCF_036669935.1 Montipora foliosa | reverse complement strand
CTATTTAGAAAACATTGAGTATTGGTTCACCCTTAGTTGAGCCCACGGTCTTCCATGCCAAGTCCGGTAGCCCGATCCTCTACCAGTTGAGGCAACCGGTTGATGGCCTGTTTCCGTAATTCTGAAATAAATTATGGGACGATGTTGATAGTGCACGTAAATAACAGACCTCCATCAATGGCCAAAACAAACCACTGTCAAATAAAAATAGCAAAGCAGGGCACCTACTCGCGCCCGACCAAGAAAACAAGCTTAGTCAGACAACAAAATTCAGCAAACACCAAGACAGAGACACAAAAGATATTTTGTCAGGGTTATTGCATCGATGTAAGCCCTGTTAGAATTTTCGATCGAAGCATTTCAATCGACTAGACTAATCCACGAACGAAATTGTTTGCGGGAGGAATGGTCTCGGAAAATTGGCTGTAATCAAGAAGGTGACTGTAGGTGATCGAGCACAGAAGTTTCTTGTATACTTTCACCCTAGTGTAATTTAGTTTATTGAATGAGAGACAATCATGGAGTAGTCCTGATGGAAGGCTAGCCGAATGAATATACAGGTACTTATTTGCTAAGAAAATGAAAATCCTTCCATGCTGATAGGATTTAGTCAGAGGTCGTCGTTTGCCGCCAGGCATGCGAAGAAAGTCAGACTAAAAACTGTAAGATAAAGAAAATTAAGTTAAAAAATTAAACCAAGCTTGATTAAGCCGGAAGCAAGATCAGGGTTAAAGTAAGGAAAGCTCTAGATGATAGAAGTATTTATTATGCCTCGCGAATTAATTTGTTTTCTTAATTGGTAATTTTCATTTCTACCTGAAATCTCTTGCAATTTCTGAAAGGTGTCTGTGTCTTTTCCTTAATTAGTTATCATCTCACACGGCGGCCATATTGTCCCGGGAGACCAAAAAAGCTTTGTTTTACCACGCCAAGCCGCGCAGTGGAAACCATGGGGGTGAGGCTTTGCGTGGTAAAACAAAGCTTTTTTGGTCTCCCGGGACAATATGACCGCCGTGTGACAAAGGGGAATAGACCTTATTCACGATTGCCGCCATGTTGGATTTGCTATTATCATGCAAATTAGCTACACACTTCTGAAGGGACAAACAACACAAGTTCGAGAGGTTATAACGAACATCTTAGCCACCCTGATGATTTTTTTCACGTTCATTGAATTTTTCTCACCTAAGTAGTAAAATAGAATGATAACACAAGTTACTTCGATGTTCTTTTAGTGAAAAATGAAGAGATAACGAAGTAGAAAGTCAAAATGTCAAAGGCAATCAAATATAGAAAATTATTATAAAAGGTACTTAATTTTAAGTTCTGAAATGTACTTTTTAACAATGTTATGTCAATATCTCGACGAGCCGATTTTCCGAAAGTTGCCTTTTTTTTCCAATGTTTGCTCCCCAGCATAACACATGGCTAATTTGCATGACAATTTGAAAACCAACATGGCGACTATTGTGAATAAGGCCTATAGATGCCTAACGCTTGGCGTGATTTCGGATTGCCAGGTCAAGACTCAACGTTTTGTCCTCTGCAACATGTCGTATCTTCGTTCGCGTTTAAAAGAGGTAGAACAGTCCAAGATCCACTGAATCTTATCTATAGCGATATTTCTTGTCTACAAACATTTACGTCACATTCCTTTTGATATTCAAATTTTCCAATTACTGACCACGATACAAAAGAAGTCATTGGCCGTGTTTTCCCGACAGCAGTTGTCTCACTTAACATTTCGGAAAGTGGTTTGTTTGCAGACTTCGTTAAGCGCTTTAAAAATGATACATGTTGTCACGGGTAAAATTAAGTAATACAATAATACAAATAGTAAAAATGGCACGCCTGCTGTATTTCCGATTTGAATACCCGCAAGGGACTCCTCAGAGGCCAAAAGTAATTGCCAACTCGCTTTAGCTGCCTGGTTTGGTGGCTTAAATTTAATGAGAATTCTACTGAAATTGCCGACTCGCTTAACTTTAAGCAAGATGGGAAAGGAACTGTTTTCACGGAATTTTCGGTTGTCATTCGCTAAGCGACCTGAAAAACCACTCGTGGAAACACGGCCATTGTTTCAAAAGCCAGTTCCGGTTGGCATATTAATAACAATGTTTGGCGTCACGATAAACATCGCTATAACCGACTTAAACTGAAATAATAGAGCTCATTGATCAACTTGAAAACCAAACAAAGCCCCCACTTACGACTCCTAAAAAAAAAGGAAGAAAACTTTCACCGCCATCTTGATCTATAGGACATTAATTTGCAAGTTCAAGAAGCTAGAGGTGTGGCAAGACTTGAGAGTTCAACAACGTCAAGTTAAATTGTCACCAATGATAATTGCCCCTCCCCTCCCCCACTTCCTGGGAATAAAAAATGGCAGGAGCTCGTCAAGTCCACTAATTCGTTGAGTCAACCTTTTCCCGAGTAAACTTATTTTTAGGAACAGGTTTTTCCCGCAAAAAAGTACATAATTCTTTTGACGATGAGATAACTACAACAGATGGCGTGCTGAATCCCCAAAGGGAGGTTTCTTATACAAATAAATCTTCGGACAGGGTTGACTGCTTGGCCATATATGGGTGATAGAGGCTCCCCTTGTTTAGTTCCCGCAAGTGGGGCACATACCTAAGAAAAAGGAAAATTTTGGCATGTTACTGGCTTCGACATTTAATTTTGGTCTTTTTTTTACGAAGAGCAACGTATGATGGAATGGAGCATTTTTTAACAACGATACTCCTGGCGAAGCGTTGTGAACTTATTCTCGGATGCGTCCGCATGATTTTTGATTTTCCTCTTAAAACCCGTTGACTATCCTTACTAAGCAAGTCCACATAACGTCCCTCAGAATTTTAGCAATTTTTTGTTAAGGCGCGAAACGCAATTCGCGGGTAAATCAATTACAAATGTATTAGACAAAATATGACATCTTTAGCCTGAAGTTTCTACTCATCTTTCACCAATTTACCTGGTTCACGAAGACTACTCTATATACATGGGGAGATTGGTTAACTGTTCCCTTTCAACCTTCGCACCATGCAGAATGTACCAACCCTATGACACAAATATGACTGTTCTGACTCCAAACCCTACCACCTCGGTTAACCGGTTCTACTTTTTATTTATGCTTTTGTTCGTAAACTCAGTTTGCTGTTCCATAGTTTCCCTTGTTTTTGAAAGGTGCCGTCAGTTTGCGACCTCTCTCTCGAAAAAAAAAGCTTTTCGTCAGATAAGAATTTAGCTCTCAGAAAGACACGAGAGAACAGGAGACACTATAGTTCATTTCTATTCACCTCATTGATGCTGGGGAAACACACTTAATCAATTCTTCTCCATGACAAGCGTTCTGCTAAAAGATTCGAGATATTTCACCCTACAGCAGAAGAAGACAGATACACAACTATCGTTTATACAAACATCTTTATTAAAAATATATTAATCTAGGAAAATTTTTAAAGGTCATCAGCAAAACTGGTTGACAATAGATACTCTTGGTTACATGTAAAGCACCATTTACAAATTATGTACAATATTTACAATAAATAAATTTGAAGCCGTTTAAAGCCACGAAAATGTTGATACTCTTGGTAAACAAAGTAACCAGTAACCGAACGTATATATCTGACAATCACGAGTAGTGGACTTCTGGCACAGAACTTTGGCAATAACTTATGCAACCAAACAACGTTAATCCAATACTGGCTACCAGCAATGTTCAGTATTGGACTGCCTCTAAATGATAATTAACGCAATGATGGCCAACCAAAACTCATTTATGGAGACCGGGGAGGCTAACAACAGTTGAAACCGATTTTCCCAAGAGCACAAATATCTCTAGCATTAATCACAAATGATTCATGAACGTTTGCTCATGAAAACGGGGCTCCGTCTTGTTGTCTATGTGACATGCGAAAAGATGTATTTGAAATTTAGAAAATCCAGTTTGTTTGTTGAGACTGGGAAATGACAGTGAGATTTATTGTCTTCTCTTATTACCCAAGATGAAAACGGTTGCAGTTTGAAAAGTAGTTTTGGAATTGCCGCACTTCGCTTTGCAAAAATGGCCGAATATTTACTATGAATGACTCCAACAAAAAATAAATCCCTTAATAACTTTCTCCTGGACCTCAAGGATTGTTGCAGCCACAATTGAAGGTCAAAAGAGTTATGTTCTGATATTTTCGCCAGAAAACTGATGTAACCCCTACGAGAGTTATCGACGAAGTCCCAAGTTCATTCACGATACACATTTACAAATTAACAATCACCAAAAAGTATGCAACACTTCCAGGCTTCAAACTACATATCTCTGAATTTAGCAGACTGCATTCATTGGTGACCTAATCTTTCTTATAAAAGAAGGCACTGATTAGCCCCATTCAGGGTATTTACCCAATAGCTAGTTTGGAACAATGACTTCCGCCGTTAAACTGTAAAAGGTTTTTTCCCCCCCGGCATTGAGTTCCAAGCTTCAGAATTGTCTCCTTTTTCGCGCCATAAGGTTTTAGATTTTCACGTAATCACGGTATTTCAGTGTAACGTGTAGAAACAATTCTACAGAAGGACAATTCGCGTTACTACGGTGCTTGTCCCAAGGGCGCCACCCCTTGGCGAAGCGCCACTATGTCACGTAACGCAAGACGCATCATTCTTCTGACATAAGGTTACAAAACCACTGATGGAGCATCAGTCACGGGAGATGGGGGAGGGGGGTAGGGATGTGGATGAAAACTCCTCTCACTGGTGGTAGGAGAAGGAGGGGGGCCCTCCTGATCGGAGAAATGCGTGGCCTCCGACAAATAGTTCGTATTTGGCGTCGGAGGAGGCGCGAAGAGGTCCGAATCATACGCCGCATCAGTGAACGAAGACGGTGTATATCGCTGATATCGACAACGGTGTGATTTCCTACAGCGATGCCGGCTGCCCACAGACTCTGCGTCTGTTGAGGCCGGAGTTGGAGGTGGTGGCATTCTGGGACGATGATATCTGTGAGATGTACAAGATGAAGGTGACAATAAGGACTCGCAATAATGATGTGACCGCGACGTACAGTGGGATCGTTCAGTGACCGGTGACGGGGGTGGATTGAGCGGCTCGTGGAAGTACGCTGTTACAACAGTGGAAGCTGTAGACGAACAAGACGCTCCAGTTAGATTGTTCCGGTCGTAAGCCGTTTGAGACCCACTTGAACGGTTACTCAAACTGGGTACGGTGCCGTTTGACTTCGACCGTTTGTTCGACGATCCTGCCGAACCAGGACCTTTCCGAAGCGGAGTGTTCACGAAGATGTCGTGATAGGACGACGAGGCTGACGACGACGAGGACGAGTGTGGCCTGGGATGAAGCACGGGAGTGACGACCAATCCAATTTCGTGCGCCACGTCACAGTCGGGCCCATTCTTAAATCTGCGGCAAGTCAGGACGGCAATAGTCAGAAAAATGACGCTGACCACGATAGACGCAACGATTACTCCGACCATTTTCCCGCTCAGACTTGAATGAAATCCGCTGGTGTTTCCTGTGTCAGATGAATTGGCTACAACAAAAATAAAACAAGTTTAGCGTAAATGCACCGAATTTTTTTTTAACTTTTCACTAAAACGGGACAATTTCTCAGTGACCCTACGTACACTTGTTTGCCCGTGAGACACCATTTCGCGGCTACGCCGTGTGAAACCGCGAGCACTGAGTCATTTCCACCGACTGTTCTGCCTCGCGCGGAAAACATTTCGACTTATTACGCAGACCAGCATTCAGTGCGCAGATTCCCTTTTCGCATGACAGGCATCGAATTGGGGAGAGAGGATTAAATATGTATGCATCACCACCAACTGATACATTACATATTACTATACTGGGCTAACGTCATGATAAAAAATAGGTACGCATGGCGTACGTGTGGTAGTGCAGTAACTTGACACGGTACTTTATTCCATAACTGGCAACTGATCTGCGTTTTGTTTTCCAGGAAGTAATATGTAAAATACTAAACCCAGAAAGATTGAAGAAAATAAATGGGAATCGAGAAACATTGGCTTCGAGAGTTACATGAAGTTCAACTTCTTTTTCACAGCAAATTTAAGAGTGAACTCAAAGCGTCGCACAGTTTCCACGACAAAAGTTCATTGAAGTTAACCCTGTCCCGCTGGGTTAGTATCTGGATGAGAGACGTCAACATATACGACTTGCTGCCAGAAACATAGGACCGAAAATTCTATTTTAACGCTCAAAAATGCGAACGAAGTATGGAACTGATTTTGTTAGCCTGCTTTATGCAAAACAACTATTGATGTAAAAGTAAATAAATATTGATACACAGTTTTAAGGAAGAGTACAAGGAAGTTTTTAGCAAGTGTCAATCGAGAATTAAAAAAATTGCCATCAGGAACAAAATTTGCGACATGAAAACAACATCAGTTCTGTGCTGCGAATATAAAAAGTTACCATCAGCGAAACACATTTTGGGGGATTTTTGCTACGCTCAATTTTTCCATTGTTCTTTTGACTGCACAAGTAAATCGCAAAAATCGAATGTGATATCCATTTCAGCGGCCGTCTGTGATCAAGTTACCTTGCGTGTTAACTAACAACTTGATACATTGGTGGCAAAATGACGGCAAGACATGGGATTGTTGTTTTGTTAGTTAGTTTTTTTTGTTTTAAAAGTCGACAAGAAATGTCGAATTCAACGCAACGAATTCAACGCAAAGATCACAATCGCCCAACTCTTGAGGTTGACTATTCTTTCTGCGAAGTCAAAAATTCACTCTCCTAAACGACCTTATTAATCATCAGGTAATAGACCAATTCGGCTGACGCAATGTTCCCTGCTAGCAGAGGTCTCTTCTCTTGCGTTCGCTGGGTTTGAACATTTTCTTAAGTTCAAACTACGGAACTAGCGTAGCTGAATTGAAGTTCGGTTCTCGGTGACTTCAACGTCTGTTTCAACTTTCCTCTGATTTGTGTAGCTCCAACGTTAAATACCCGTAAAACGGCATCCGCACAACTGAAGTTGGACTTTCAGGTTTCTATAATAGACAATGAATTGCGCAAAATTGTCTAGAGAAGTGTGAGGATCATTTCTCTCTTTCTCTATAGCACGCACTTTAAATATATACATTTCTTTCAATGTGATTTGGAGAATGTACCTGGCTCTTGTATGCGAATGCCAGTCCAACTTACCTTCGGAATGGCAATTGATCTCATCAGTATTTTCGTAACAGTCTTTACCGCCATCACACACCCATTCGTCTGGAATGCATTTATAAACAAGATGATTCTTAACGCATCCGAACTCGTTCGCAGCACATTGTTTGGCTAAAAAGTAAAAAAAAAAAAAACAAACAACCAGTATATTAAGAACTATAAAGACACCAGGAACCTTCGAACAACGACGTCCAACGTAAAAGCTCCGAAATGAAAACAAAGTACACCTCACAGGAATAATTCCAAGGTGAATTAAAAATCCAGCTAGTCAACAAGTGTTCAATGCAG